>NW_020925503.1:275907-295113 GCF_003984885.1 Neopelma chrysocephalum
TGACCACATTGGCCTGTATGCCTTATGTTTATACCCCTCCATCAATAAGGGAGGTTATCACAGCTGAGTCATTTGTGTAAGGACAAAGACACCTACCCCGCCTAGCAGGATTTGCCTCTCTCATTATCTTCTTTGATGCCTGCTCAGCTGGTGCTAAGAAAAAAACTCAGGAGCAGTTAATTGAGGGTGAGATAAGGAAAGGGTTTAATTGTGCCAAGGCAAGAGATGTTACACAACACGCCGTCGCTGTGCTTGAGATGTTACATTTTATAACAATATCTGTCCAATCCCCAGTGTGCCCACCCTGTACCCTTTGCTCTGGTCCACCCCCCATCCCGCCCCTTGGGAATTGGGTCTGGGGGTTTTTGAGACCCTCTCTTCATCAATCCTCATCTTCTTCGAGGCACAGAGGGTACACGGTTACCCAGTTCTTGACTCTGTTCTGCGGTTTAGGCCAAGATACAAGCATTCTCCAAACAGAACAGGCCTTGCCTTGACAAGAGACTAAACATTTCTACTGAATTCGGGGGTAGGAGTGATATAGGATACGTGGAATGGGGTAAGAGGGTTAAGGAATGTGTAAACTAAGGGTGCTACAGGGTAGAGGGATAAGGGATGCTGCTTTTAAAAATCTACTTCCACTACTTATAAAACTTATAAGGCTTACAAATATTAGAAAAATAAAAAAACATTAGGGGCTTAAGGCATCATGTTCAACACCCAGCTTGTAGCCTGAGGTGTCCGATGTGCATGCCCTCAGCACCTGGGTGGCTTCTCTGCACATTGTTAGCAAAACACACTGCTGATTGAGCCATTAGCACCAATAGTCCAGTCTCTTACAGCACCTGATGGGGTCACTGCAGGTGGTCGAATGTTTGAGTCATTAATCACTAGCAGGTCAGTCTCTTTTAAGAAGGCAAAACACCAAAAAGCCAAAAAGGCATATCTGGAGAAAATATAAAAGAAAAGGTGGATACTAGAATTTTTGTGTAACCCAGGACACAAAGAATGCTTGCTCCAAATTATTGGACTTTGCACTATAACAATACAGCACACTGATTAAATGTATATGAGAGAGAAATAAAACATTTTTATAAACACTGCAGTGCATTTATCAGAATAGTCATTTTCTAAACCATCCGACTGGCTATTCAGATGTGACATTTTTCATTGAAATAATACCCTGGAATGTGCCCCAAACTAATTTTTGTCTATTAGTTAAATGATACATAGAGTAAACATTAGCATGAGACCGAAAAGGATAGTAACATTTCTATCTAGCTCACATAGATATCTAAAATCACTAAGGGTATGGGAAAAATGAAGCTTAAAGTACAAGCTTAAGGGGTGAATGCCTTTCTTTGTGAGACTCGTTTTTAAGTCTCTCTGAACAATATGCTTCCCCAAATAAGATTTCCATCCTTTCGCCAGAACATATCCATATGAAAAGATCATTTAGGCATTTTTTCTGGTCATAGCTAATCTGAATGCAAAGTCTACTCCTGCAGCTTTCAGAATGCAGTTTATTTCTCAATTTCAAAAGTATTTTCAGAGCACAGGAGTCCACCATGAGCTACTGAAGGGCCTGTATGTAAAGATGAGAACATTGATCTGTCTCAACATCCAGTCATTCTCAGGAGCCATTCTATATAGTTGGTCAACAAGAGATGGTGGCTTCTGATACAGAGATACAAGTATATTTGGAACTGAACTAGATGAACACTCTTTCAATTCATAGGCAGTGGCTGCTACATAAAGGAGAGCATATCGGCTCCTGGGGTGGATATTTCTTTTTCTATTGATACAGGAAACTGGTATTACAGAGAAAATTCTGACTCAGATGAAAGCATTTAAAATATAAAATAACTAAGACTTAAATTTAAGATTGTATTATATTAAAATGTCCAGTGGTCTCCATACTATCTGTGTTATTTTTAAGGAGAGAGGCTTCAAGGTCAAAAAAGTTCAATTTTGAAGGCTGAAAATTGTTAAAGAAGAGTTCGGACCCTAGGTTCTGAGGCAGACTCAGTTTATTTCAGCTTTGGCTGGTGCATCCAGAGAGGGACCCTGAACAAAGAAATCCCTGGGCCTTTTTACCCTCACAGTCTGTGCACCTGATCTTCACACGCTCTTCACACGCCCTGCACGCGCCTCTTGGTCCAATGGCAATTTATGGTCTGGGGTCTTCCAATATCTCATTGTATTCTTCCTCCATGTCCACATTGGCAGGCCATTAACTGTTCTTATCTTCCAGCTTGGGGCAGCCTTGGGCCTCTCCGGGGTCTCAACACTTATCTGAAGGTTTCCAGTCTTTCTCTGTTTCCTCTCCTGTTTAGCCATTCATGCTAACAGTTCATTTAGAGTTCACCTATGCCAAGTTTTGAAGGGCCCACTTGTGCTAAGCTGTAAGCAAGTTGCAATTAAACTTAAACCTACACAATTAATTTCTAATATTCTACAAGTAAGCTTAATTAAGGGAGTCAAAATCAAACAGTCAATTTTGCTGCTTGGCATATTTGTCTCATGCACTCCATAGAATACTGGTTGGACACATCTGGTTGGCTACTGAAAATGTAGTATCTTAGAAGTTTTCTACTGAAGTTTTTGTTTGGTTAGAGGCTTTCTGGGCAGGGGGAAAAGTCAGAGGAATTACATTCTCCAAAACAAGTAACTTGGCTGGAATGAAGGATGGTGGCCAGTCTTGTCCCCCAGAGAGGATGTAGAATCCCAGAATACAAGGGGCTTATATATATGTCTCAAACACCGATAGCCAGATGGCTGTGGAGCCAACCAAAGACTGTTGGTAATAACACACTGTGAAAAAGAACAAGATGTGGTTGGAGAAGGGGCCATACGGAGGTATGGCAGCACTTTCCTGGGACAAATGTCCTTCTAGATTCTGGAGATAAAACAGTACAGTGCAAGAGCAGCAATGAGGTCAAGAAGTGGGCATAGACTGTAGGGGGGGATCAAGAATACCCAAGACCCCCAAAGTCCTCTGACCCATTTCGAGAAAGGTCTGAAAAAACAGACTGCACATGATAACTAATTGTATTGGGTCTGGCTGAGCTGGAGTTCATTTCCCCATAGTAGCCCTCACAGTGCTGTGCTTTGCATTGGTAGCTAGAAGGGTGCTGATAACACACCGGTGTTTAGACTACTGCTGAGCACAGCACCAACACTGTAACATTCCTTCCTCAATCGAGGGCAAGATCCTGGGAGGGGACCCAAGTAGGCCAGCTGACCCAAACTGACCAAAGGGATATTTCATACCATATGACGTCAGCTCAGATATAAAAGCTAAGGCAAGGAGCAGGAAGGCAGGCATTCGTTGTCTCCAATGGCTGCCTGCTGAGAATCTGTTACTGTGTGCTGAAGCCCTGCTTCTCGGAAGTGGTCGACCATCGCTGCTCATGGGAACTAGAGAATAAACCATGTTATCTTTTGCTTCTGCTTCGCTTTTGTGTGCGCAAGCTTCCGCTTTGCTTTTGCTTTAAATAAACTGCCTTATCCCAACCCATGAGTTGTTTTCCCACCTTACTCTCTCCCCTGTCTGGCTGGGAAGGGGAGTGATAGAGCAGCTGGGTGAGCCCCTGGCATCCAGCCAAGGTCAATCCACCACACTAATTTGCATAGGAAGCAAGAAACTTATCTTCAGGGTGGGGAAACATATCTATAAAAAGGTACCCCCACCAAGCCTGGGTGGTGCCTCCAGGACTCTGGACATCTGTCGGTGGACAGAAATTGTGTGAACAATTTCTATTGCATTTCTGCGAACTTTGCCTTGGCGTGGCTGGGTGCAGACAGTAAAAAAATACTATGCCACTAATATGGCTGCAGGCCTTGTGCCAAGGTGAAGGAGGAGTTCTTTTGGCAGGTAAACAAGTTTTATGGACACCTGCTGTGGTCCAATTAGTACTGTACAACACAGTATGTTTTCCTTATGTATCCAATGTAGCCTGGGAAAGAATCACGTCTGTGTGTCATAAGCAGTATATAAGCTGTCTTTCTTCTAATAAAGCTGACATTTTGCCGACCAAAATGGCCCGTGAGCATTTGTCCATACCCCTCCGTCAATAGACATCCCATCACCTGGATTGACATTGGAACCAGGACTGGTGCTCTCTTTCTTTTTCTTTCTTTCTTTCTTTCTTTCTTTCTTTCTTTCTTTCTTTCTTTTTTCTTTCTTTCTTTCTTTCTTTCTTTTTTCTTTCTTTCTTTCTTTTTTCTCTCTATTTCTTTCTTTCTTTCTTTTTCTTTCTTTCTTTTTCTTTCTTTCTTTCTTTTCTTTCCTTTCTTTCTCTTTCTCTCTCTTCCTCCTTAATTCATCTATTTCTTTCTCTCTTCCTTTTCATCTTACCCCTTTATCCAAACCTCACTGCCATGTGCTTATATCATAGGTCAGGGACTATCATACCAATTTCCGTGCCAAGTGTGTAATTTGCTAATAAAACTGTGAGTTTCTGCAGAACCTCTGACTTTTGTCGTTCCTTTCGACCAGGAGCATTTATGAATCTTGGGTGCTCCTTTTCCCTTAAGGGTGGGATGTCACAGAGGGGATGATAAGCAATAAACTTTCCTCACCTTGCTGCTTTTTTTAATCAAGATTTTTTCATCAAGTGTAAATGTCGCCCTAGTTCTTGTCACAAGATATATAAACATTTATCATGAAGACATTACTTAGTAGCCTATTAGGTAAGTTCTTCAATGAGAGAGAAACAGGTTGCTAATATTGAACTTTACTCAAAATTATTTCCAGTAGCCCTCTTCAGTGCATGAAATTCTGATCTACTGAAGTTAGTGGCAAAGCTACACTGACTTTAAGTGGCAGGATTTTGCTCAGCCACTCTTAAACACTTAATGGAAAACATCCAATACCTTAACTGTAAACTCTACATGTGCACACTTCGCAACTTGTTAACAACTTAATGTTTTGGCTTTCAGGGGAGCTTATCAAATGTTAATCATTGCCTCAAGACCAGTAAAATCATGCACTATATATTATAATAGTTTATTTTAAACCTATAAATAATGCCTTTGTCCTAGTGAAATGGACACACAGCTAGTAACACAAGAAAGGGAAAGAACACAGGATGGCTCTCCTGTTTTGGCATTCCTTTGTAGTTCTGATGCTTGCCATTATCAGGACTAGTGTAATTGTCTAGGAATCCAGAACTACATTTGCCATTATTTGCTCATCATTACAGTGTATTGTGGCACGCCGTGCGGGACCCCGCTCGGTTCGGGGGCTGCTGCAGGCGCTGCGCAGGGCGCCGCGCCGGCCCGGGGGCCTCTCGCTGGCGGGAAACTTCCGCGCCGCGTGCGCTCTGCGTGCGCGGTTTTGGACCCAAGGCGAGGCCGCGGCAGGAGAAAGGAGAGAGAGGGGGAGCCTTGCCAGCGAGTACTGCGCCCCCGTGGAAGATGAGAGCGCAGCTTCGGAGCACAGAGAGGTTTGCCGTTCCAGGTTTGGGGGGGGAGGGGGAGGGGGGGGGGGGGGGAGCAGAGGGAAGGGTGTTGAGCTGGCAGTGGGGGTCCTTCGACTGGCGGGTGGGAGAGCAGGGCTGTCCCGTATGAAACATCACATCACATGTGAGCAGTGCGCCTGGAATTTGTGGTAGCACAGTGGGGGAAGGATAAGGTCTGGCTGGATAGAGGGTTCTTTTAGATTGATGGTGGTCCCGGCCAGGCTGGGGCCTTGTAAGGTACCCCAGCCTTGGATAGGTACGGGGGCCAGAACGATTGGTCGGTTGGTTTGTATGTTCGTCTATTTATTTCTTTAGTTTTGGCTCTCCTGCGGCTACTGCCCAGGTTCGGCATGTTCTGGATATATTTGCTTTGCTCTGTTACACCCTGAAAGAGTGGGCAGGACAAAGGGTTGTTACTGGAAATGAAAGACCTGCCCAAATCGTTCTAACAGGAACGTAGCCTATGTACCCCTATGTGGTTGCGAGCTATGCTGGCGAGGGTTCATGCCTTCGGTAGGGTCGCCCATGCCAGACAGGTCAAAACCATAGGACCAGATAAACTACATCCCTGGGCAGGATGAGCTCATTAGCCTTCTGGCAGTCATCCTAGGAGAAGGACAACTCTCATCCCAAACCCGGGCAGATGGAGCTCGCTTAACCCTGTAAGGTCATCCATCTAAGAGAAGGTCACTCTAATCAAACCTACGTCCTGAGGACCTCGTTGCCACCGTCCAAGCTTACTCGGCCCTGGCAGATGAACCTCAGGATTAAAGGGTGGGTTCAGTTCCGCGCATACTGCATCTCACCTAAAAAATCCATTGCGCAGGTTTGAAGGCTTTACCCACATGCAAAAAGTCCTGTAGCGACGGGCAAGGGGCGAAACGGCAGGTGAAAGATGCACTGGGAGCCGCAGACTCAACCCTGCATGCAGGCAGTTCAGGATATTGGTCATTTGAGACTGATGGAGATGACAGTCTCTTGGGGCAGCACCCTGAACGACCAAGCAGCCTTTTCAAGGACAGCACTGCTTGCTCCACTCGGAGAGGGGCCTAGAAAAGGTGGCCTAAACAAAGCTCATCTCCACCTTCACCCAGTTGGTTAACCGCAGACCAACGGGCATCTTCTTCCAATGCGGTCGCACAAAGAGCAAAAGACAAAGGCATGCACCTGCCTCCAAAGGTGTACCCAAATTAACTCTAGCATGCTGGAACATCAGAACCATGCTCGACTCTGCGAATAGCGGACGTCCTGAGCGTCGTTCTGCCCTAATTGCCCATGAACTGGCTCGTCTCAACATCGACATTGCTGCTCTCAGTGAAGTTCGCCTTCACGAGGAAGGCAGCCTCAGAGAACATGGTGCCGGTTACACACTCTTTTGGTCAGGTAAGCCCAGAACCGAAAAACATCTCTCAGGTGTCGGCTTCATGATCAAAAACTCTATTGTCCCTAAAATCGAAAATCTGCCGACAGGTCACTCTGACCGCATTATCTCCCTACGCCTTCCACTAAACAACAACCAACACGTTGTCATCTTCAGTATATATGCCCCAACTCTCCAAACTGACCCTGCTGAAAAAGATAAATTTTACACTGACCTGCGCTGCCTTACCCAAAAGGTGCCCGCAGATGATAAGATCATTATCCTTGGTGATTTCAACGCCAGAGTAGGTAAGAATTTTGAAGCCTGGAAAGGAGTATTAGGCAAGCATGGTGTTGGAAACTGCAACGATAATGGTCGACTTCTGCTAGAATTCTGTGCGGAGCAACAGTTTACCATCTCTAATACTATCTTTCAGCAGAAAAATAGTCTGAAGACAACCTGGATGCACCCCAGGTCTAAGCACTGGCACCTCATTGATTATGTCTTGGTGCGTCGGAGAGATGTCCGCGATGTCCTCCACACCCGCGTGATGCCCAGCGCAGAATGTCAAACAGACCATCGGCTTGTGCGCTGTAAACTCAACTTTAATCTCAAATTCAAACCCAAAAGGGGCAGTATCCCAAGGAGAAGACTCCAAGTTAACGATCTCCAATCAGCCACAGTAAGAGAAAGATTCCAGGCAAACCTTCAAACTAGGCTCGAAAACCATTCCACACACTCTGCAGATTCCTCCCCTGAAACAATTTGGCATCATATTAAAAGCAGCATCCTGAATCCTCTGAAGAATCCTTAGGGTTCTCCCTCAAGAAGAACAAGGAGTGGTTTGATGAAAACAATCAAGAAATCCAGGACTTGTTGAGGAAGAAGAGAACTGCCCACCAAGCACACCTTGCACTGCCATCCTGTCACGCAAGAAAAACAGCCTTTCGTCTTGCATGCAGGAAGCTCCAACAGAAACTCCGTGACATCCAGAATAAGTGGTGGACTGATCTAGCTGCAAAAACTCAACTATGTGCAGATACAGGGGATCACAAAGGATTCTATGAGGCCCTGAAAACAGCATACGGGCCTACATACCAAGCCCAAAGCCCATTACTCAGTGCAGATGGTCAAACACTTCTGACAGATAAAACCTCCATTCTGAATAGATGGTCTGAACACTTTCAGACTCTTTTCAGTACCAACCGTGTAGTCCAAGACTCAGCAATTCAGTCCATCACACAACAACTGGTGAAATACGAATTGGATACTGCCCCCACTTTAGGAGAAACCCTTAAGGCCATACAGCAGGTGAAAATTGGCAAGGCAGCTGTGGTTGATGGAATTCCACCCGAAGTCTGGAAACATGGGGGCCTTGCACTCCATGCTAAATTTCATGAGCTTGTGGTGCGCTGTTGGGAACTAGGCGAACTACCATCAGACCTTCGTGATGCAGTCATCATCACCTTGTATAAGAAGAAAGGTACCAAATCAGACTGCTCAATTTACCGTGGTATTACTCTGCTCTCCATTGCTGGCAAAATCCTGGCAAGAATACTCCTGAACAGACTAATACCTGCTATAGCAGAAGGAATTCTACCTGAAAGTAAGTGTGGTTTCAGAGCCAACAGGAGCACCACAGACATGGTATTTGCTCTCAGACAACTGCAAGAGAAGTGTAGGGAACAGAACAGAGGTCTCTATGTAACCTTTGTCGACCTCACCAAGGCTTTCGATACTGTGAGCAGAAAAGGTCTATGGCAGATTTTGGAACGTTTAGGTTGTCCCCCCAAGTTCCTTAAAATGATCATCTCACTTCATGAGGATCAGCATGGCCAAGTCAGATATGGCAACACACTTTCTGAGCCCTTTCTAATAACTAATGGTGTGAAACAAGGCTGCGTTCTCGCTCCTACCCTATTCACAGTCTTTTTCAGCATGATGCTCCAAAGGGCCATGGCAGACCTCGATGATCAGGATGGTATCTACATACGATATCGTACTGACGAAAGCCTATTCAACCTAAGGCGACTGAAGGCCCACACCAAGACCCTAAACCATCTTGTCCGGGAGCTGCTTTACGCTGATGACGCCGCCCTTGTTGCCCACACAGAAGCAGCTCTGCAGTGTTTAACATCCTGCTTTGCAGACGCTGCTGAGCTCTTTGGGCTGGAAGTCAGCTTAAAGAAGACTGAAGTTCTCCATAAACCTGCACCTCAGGAAGTCCCCCATCATCCCCACATCACCATCGACCAATCAGAACTCAAATCAGTCCAACAGTTTAATTACCTAGGTAGCCTCATCTCCTCGGATGGTAAGATTGACGGGGAGATAGATAACAGATTAGCGAAGGCATATAGTGCTTTTGGAAAGCTTCATAAAAGAGTCTGGCGAAATAAACACTTGAAGAAAAGTACCAAGATCAGTGTTTACAGAGCCATAGTGCTGTCTACTCTTTTATATGGCTCCGAATCATGGGTCATCTACCGCCACCACCTGCGTCTTCTAGAACGCTTCCATCAACGCTGCCTCCGCACAATCCTAAACATCCACTGGTCAGACTATGTGACCAATACATCTGTTCTCGAACAGGCAGCAATCACAAGTATTGAGGCCATGTTGCTGAGAACACAGCTGTGTTGGACCGGGCACATCTCTAGGATGAAGGACCACCACCTCCCCAAGATCCTGCTTTACGGTGAACTTGTCACTGGCTGCCGCAAGAGAGGAGCCCCAAAGAAAAGATACAAGGACTCCCTGAAGCAACAACTCAACCTTGGCCCTATTGATCACCATAACTGGTCTAGTCTGGCCTCCAATCGGGAGGCCTGGAGACAAACCATTTATAACGCTGCTGATGCTTTTGAGAAAGCACGCAGGATCACCCTTGAGGAGAAAAGACAATGCAGAAAGAATCGAGCCTTCCAGAATATACCACCTAAGGAGTCTTTCTGCTGTGTCTTTTGCAACCGGACATGCCTTTCTCATATTGGCCTTTTTAGCCACCAACGCGCTTGCAAGAAACGTGGGTAGAGCCCTTCCCAAATCTTCGTTCGCGAAGCCTAGCCATGAATGAATTACAGTGTATTGTGTATTTTCCACAAAATTAAAAATAAAACTGTGGAGTAATGGATAGGGTTAAAAATTAAAGGAGAATAAGAATTACAGAGGAGACCTAGCTGCTGCTTCCCGGATGGAACACGGTCACGATGCCCCACAAAAGTTCCCCAAACGCTGATAAGCACCTGTTATGGAGGATGCACTGGAGAGGGGAGTAAATGTGAAGGTACTGCGACCCCCCTCCATAAACATCCTGCAGGAAGGGGAACATGGTGCCGTATCTGTCCACCAAGGAAGATAGATGCCAAGGACAACCACCCAATTAAGTACTTATGACTAGATTCACTCAAACTCCACCTAAACTTAAAGAAATAGTATAAAAGTAAGTTGTAAATGGAGAAAAGTTGGAGGAAGATTTCCACCGAAACTGCTGGGATCAGCTGATGGGTCAAACCTGTCTTCCCCACCGGTTCAGGGACGCCTTGGGTGAGAACCCTATTCTATGAGTGCTGACTACTGCTTTTAAGGACTAGAGCTTGTGTTTTACTCCATAATATGTTGGTAGATTGCTTTGTATTAGAGTTTGTGCTTGGGCTTGCTTTGTAGTATTATTAGGTTGCTTTAAATACATTTTTGCAGCTAGACCCTATCACCGATGACCACGAACCTTATTAACTTGTCACAATTTGTATGAATAGTGTTATTCTGTAAATTGTTAGAGTGAGTCCTTTATAAGGTGCTGGCAGTTTGCCAGCGGTGGAATAACATGTGGGAAGACCCGCTAAAGGGGTTCTCCCTTATGCTGTTGCGTGGCAGCCTGTGAAAAAGGACAATCAAATTACCCCCAATCTTGTGAATCTGTTTGGTGAAGAGTCCCCCCTTATGGGACGCTGACAGACTGATCAGACATAGATAGTTTTGTTTTCCCTGGGGCACTAACAGACAAATAAATCTCTGTGGGTCGAGAAAATCTCCCCTCTCTAAGGGTCAGGCGAATCCCCCCCACTTTCACATGACATTAAAATTGGTACTAGGAGTGGGGTCGTCATGGATAATCTGTTGCAAAAATACAAATGTCCCCTTTCCGTTACTGGGAAGGAGTAGGTTCAAAGGTTTCGGAAAGTTAAAGAGAAGGTTGTAAAGCACATTGAACAATGTCGGGTTGAATGGAGATGTAAGGAAGGAAAGGGTAAAAGTGCGATTTCTGCAGTTTTAAGACCCTGTTTGTCTTGTGCACAACAAGAAGCTAAAAATTTACCTGCTTCTGAATGGATTGCTAATGTTGAGTGTACGGTTCTGAAATCAGAAAATGAGGTGTCAAAGTTATCTTTAGCCTTTAAAAAAAAAGAGGAGAAAGACTAGAAATTTGAGATTCCAAACTTGTTGCTAAAAATGAGCTGTTTAGCATTGAGGCAGATGACCTTAACATTTTGCTTGCTGCCACAAACTGTGAACGGAAACTGTTGCTAGAAAAACAAACTCTTGTCTAAATGAGGCAGGTCCATAAATCAGTGTCTTGTCCAGATATCAAGACTTGGAACAGGGATGTTTGCTCTAAATCTAATGAGAATAACTGCTTCTGTGCACACTATTTCCTGGTCTGTGATTAAGTTGGCAAAATTACAGGAAGAATATTTAAGGAAACTAGGAGACTTTAAAGTTAAAATTATGTTTATACAGACTCACAATTCCCCTAACATTCCTGAAACTGAATACACTAACAAACCTTGGAGTCAAAAAGAGAACCAGACCCAAAAAACAACTCAATTCAATCTGATTCAAGTGGCTAATTTGGAAAAGCATTATGGCAAGAAGCAGCAAGTGGAATCCTATCAATACATTGGGATTCCAGTTGGTTCTTGTCAACAATTAATAAAATTTCTAATAGATACGGGACCACAACTTTAAAGCAGTATCTATAAAGCTGTTGAAATTAATTCATGGCCCCTAAGCAAGCAGTTGACTGCTCACTTTGCAGTTAAAGATCACAATGGAAATTTTGGGCTTTGATGTTCTGAATGGTCAAAGCTGGCATCTACCAAATTGTGATGTGTGGTCTTTTGGTACAAAAGTCAACCCCAGCCCCAAAATAAATCGAGGAGCAGGTATTTCACACAGCACCCGCACTCCCTGATACAAAAATTCCTGGAGCAGCATGAAATGGAATTTTTTGTAGTTGATTCTAACTTGGAAAAGCAATCATTATTAACTCTTAATTACCAGCACTTGGGTGCCAACACAGCCCTGCTGACAGCTGTGGTACTCAGTGTTGCAAACTTAACAGCTACAATACAGGAAGCCGCTCACTTGGGTATTCACGGAGTGGTAACAGATTCAGAAGAGATATTATCACTCATTCACCCTCTGCTTATTCTCCTGTCTGTCCAGAAAAAGAGCTGAACAGACAGCCATGGTCGACCTTTTGTTGCTGGGGATTGTATGCCAATATTGTGCTTTTAACTCCTGCAGTTCTAAATTTTGTAGAACTTGTAACTCAAATTCAGAAAGTGTCAATGTCAGCTCTGGATTCGAAAATATGTTTTTCATGGAAAAGGCATGTCTTTTACTTCCAGGGTTTTCATTTCTGGACACCTTTTAAAGACTCCTGCAGGAGTCACCCCTGACCGCACATGCTGCACTTGCCAAACTCACTCCCTCTGATAAGAGGAGACCCCCCGAAAATGTGAGGGAAGCTGCAGCAGCTGTGTAACAAGAACTTTGCAAAGTAGAAGTCAAGATTCCCTTGAATTTCAAAACCTTTTTCCTTTTTAATTAACTTTGCCGGTTGCATTTTCCAACCAAGTACATATTTTTCTTTCTTTTCTGTTTCACAGGGATGCCAGATGAACCGTACATTGACGATGGATTGGCCTACACCGACCTCGAATGCATACAAGGAGCATTGTTATTAATTCTAGCTGTAATACTATTTCTGCTGTGCATCATTATCTGGAAACCTGTATTTTGAGGATGGTAAATCAACAGGCTGTATTTATGTACTTCTAAATATACCTATGCCTAACCTAAATTTGTCTGCAGTAGCACTGCACAACAATATTACCTTTTATAAACAGGAGTGGACCATCACAGAAAAGAGTGAAAATCAACACATTCCATCTCTAAAAGGAATTAAAGGAGACCTCATCTTGATAAGATGCCGAATTAAAAATAACACTAAGTGCATGACAACAATCTTACACATTGTTGTAAACCATGCTGAAGGAAAAAACAATATACATGATTGATCTTTCAAGCATGAGTGCTGGCACACCTTTAAAATATCTCATCCAATGATTGTGATGTGCCTTTGGACAGACTCCAGCTCTTGAGCAAGTTTAGACCTTCAATTTGAACTTATTGTTGAAGAACCCTATTTAACACCTCAGTCTCCTATCAAACTGTCTCCTCACATCTATAACACTGGTCCTTATTTAGTTAAAAATACGGATCAACAGCAAATGTTAATTAACTCAACATGGTCTCTTAAACGAGTCAAGTTGTTGATGCAGAATAATGTTTCCACAGTCCAACCAGCTTGCTCACCATTCCTGACATCATATGTGGGATGGACCACATGGTTAAATAAACAAATCCTCACTTCCTCCAGGCGAACCAGGAGGGATGTGACTGGCATCCTGGGAAAAGGATTGGGAGTTCTAAATAGTACTGATGAAAAAACTAGTCACAATTACCAGTGACCTAAATAAACTTAAACACTCTCAACAATTTTCCCTTTTGACTTTGGGACCTAATCAATGGTTTTTAACAAACATATTACCTCGGTGGGAGGGAATTAATAAAAACCCATCAACTGATCACAAATGCACTTAACATTGTCCAAACTAATGGGTTTGTCATCATCAAAGCTAATTTCATTTCCATTTGCAGCTGCTTCTGCAGGGCACTTTCCTAGAAAAAAACTATTTCCTCATGGTAGGAGTCAAGCCCCACCCCCACCCCCAAACTGTAAATACACTAGTTTTGGTCCACAAAATCATTTATAGAATGAAAGTCCCATTACTTACAGTTGACAGAAAGGATCTGAATTCGCTGGCCATAGCTACAGAGACACTTTGTCACTTTGAAAAATATGTTGTTCTATGATGTATAATTTAATCACATATATACATATTTTGTCTCTGAAACCTCATTTTGAAAACAACCCTTATCCCCAAAGCTATTTTTAGATCACCTAATGTTGTAGTTTTAGTCAAATGGGAAGGATTTTTAGTGAAGTTTTTCATACCACCACATAATTCAGAGCATGGGGGACCACCCCCGTCCAAGCTGGACTGGGAAAGACTGTCCCCAGCGTCTGGGGACCTGCCGGAATGGTGGGTCCCTGAAGCGAAGCATCTCAGGAACTCGGAAGACAGGGGATAAAGGCAGGCACACGCCTGAACTCTCTTGGCACCTGTTTTTTACTCGCTGGAGCACCACGGACTCTTGGAGCCTCTTCCCAGGGACCATCCTCCCTCAGCTGCAGCTGTTTTCCACCTCAGTCACAGCCATCTTTCGCATCAGATCAAGGTCGCCCCAGCCCCAGCTGAGCCGTCCCAGCGTGACCAGCCGCTGCTGACAAGTCAAGGATTTCCCCTCTTAGGACACAAAGCACCACCATCGCGTGGCCCAAAACTGCCAGGCCCCAGCACCGTGCTGGGTCAGCCCTCTCAGGAGCCACTGCCGTCTGAGCCACAGCTGTTTTTCACCCTATCTCCTGCACAAAATGCTAACCCTAACCCCAGCACTGCACCGGGTCAGCCCAGCCCCACCATTGTCACTCCACATGGTTTGCTACATCGGAACCCACGCCACTGCCTCAGCAGCATAGGACTTTCCTTCAGATGAAATATCCTTCCAGGTTTTGTTTTAACCTAGGGGGGAGGGGGGTAGCGAGGTAATATTTTCTGCTATTGTTGGGGTTTTTTGTTTCTTTCCATGGGGGTTATGTTTCTCCTTTTCCAGTTAGTGGGAACTTCAGTGGACTGCCATGACTTCTCAAATATGATGGATAGTGGATTAGCCACTTCCTCGGCCAGTTCCCTCAGGACCCGTGGATGCATCTCATCAGGTCCCATGGACTTGTGCACCTTCAGGTTCCTTAAATGGTCTTTAACCTGGTCTTCTCCTACAGCGGGCTGTTCTTCATTCTCCCAGTCCCTGCCTTCTCCTTCTGCATCTTGGGTGGTGTGTCTGGAGCACTTGCTGGTGCAGACTAAAGCAAAGTAGTTGTTGAATACCTCATCCTTCTCCATGTCCTGGGTATCCAGGTCTCCTGTATTCCTCCTGAGAGGACCCACATTTTCCCTGGTCTTTCTTTTATTGCCAGTGTACCTAAAGAAGCTCTTTTTGTTACCCTTGATGTCCTTGGCCAGATTTACTTCTGCCAGTGCTTTAGCTTTCCTAATAAGATCCCTGTCTGCTCGGACAATCTCTCTGTATTCTTCCCAGGCTACCTTTCCCTGTTTCCACTGTCTGTAAGCTACCTGTTTGTGTTTAAGTTTGTCCAGGAGCTCCTTGTTCATCCATGCAGGTCTGCTGGCTTTCTTCCCTGATTTCTTCTTTGTAGGGATGCATTGTTCTTGAGACTGGAGGAGACAATCCTTGAATATCGTCCAGCTCTCTTGGGTCCTTCTTCCCTCCAGGGCTCTATCCCATGGCACTCTACCAAGGAGATCCTTGAAGAGACCAAAGTCTTCTCTTCTGATGTCCAGGGTAGTGAGCTTGCTGTGCACCCTCCTCATTGCCCCAGGGATCTCGAACTTCACTGCTTCACGGTCACTGCAGCCCAGGCTGCCCTTGAACAGCCCCTCCTTGTTGGTGAGAGTAAGGTCCCTCTCCGCCTTGCCTCCTCTATCACTCGAGAAGGAATTTGTTATCAATGCATTCCAGGAACCTCCTGGATTGTCTGTATCCTGCTATTTTGTCCCTCCAACAGATATTGGCGTGGTTGAAGTCCCCCATGAGGACCAGGGCTTGTGAACGTGAGGCCTCTCCTATCTATCTGCAGAAAGCCTCATCGGCTTGGCCTTCCTGGTCAGGCGACCTGTAGCAGACAGGTCACCTGTCCCTGCCCTCCCTTTAATCCTGACCCATACGCTCTCAGTCAGCTCCTCATCCATCCCCAGGTGGAGCTCCATGCACTCCAGTTGGTCATTGACATAGAGGGCAACACCGCCTCCTCATCTCCCCAGCCTGTCTTTCCTAAAGAGCCTGTATCCTTCCATTCCAACACTCCAGTCGTAGGAGTCATCCCACCATGTTTCCGTGATGCCAATAACGTCATAGCCCTGCAGGTGTGTGCATGTCTCTAGTTCTTCCTGTTTATTCCCCATGCTGTGTGCATTTGCATAGAGGCATTTAAATTGGGCCCCCAATGAAGCTGATATTCTGTCTAGAGTGGCTGGAATTCCTTGGTGCTGCCCTTCAGGTACTCTCCTGCTGACCTTCAATCCCTCTCCAGGCTCTGGGCATCTCTTGCTGGCTCCAGCATCTAACTGGTATGAGTAGGATGGCATGTCATCCTACACCTTATCACCATTAAACCTGATGATATCCCCCTCCCCTCTTATATCTAGTTTAAAGCCCCATCAATAAACCCCTCTAACCCTTGACCAAAGACCTTTTTCCCCCTTTGAGAGAGGTGAATCCTGTCTGAATTCAGCAAGCCTGATGCCAGGTAGGCCATCTCATTATCAAAGAAACAAAAATTTTGGTGGTGACACCAGCCACGGAGCCATGTATTGATGCCTTTGGATTTTTAGGATTTTTAGCTTTTTGTAGATTTTAAAATAGCTGTGTAGTAAATGTAGATTTTAAGTATAATTATATAGTCTGTCACACTTTAGAATTGTAGTTTACACTTACCCAACCCTATTACCCTATTTCATATTGAATTTTCTAAATTCTTTAAGTTTGTTTAGACTCCTTTCAAGACAGGCCTTCATTCTGTTTAAGAACATTTGCACCCCAGGCCTGAACAACAAGATACCATCACAGTCAAAGCAACCTTCAGGCCCAGAGCCTTGGAGGGACTCCAAGGACTGCACGTGCTGTGAAGAAGAGGAAGATGAGGAAGAAAGGGTTCTTAGGACCTCCAACTCAATTCTGAAGAGGCGTGCCGGGGGGAAGATCCAGGGGGTGGATAGTTCTGGGATTGGATGGATAATACCATAAATTGAGGAACCCCTGGACACGGGGTGCACATGCTGTGTGTACTCCCGTGGGCCAGGAGGCCGTCATTAAAGACCTGCTCTCTTTATCTTATCTCTATACTAAATTTTCCTGGAGTATTTTTTGGCTCCCGATCTTAAGGCAACATATTAATAGACCAGGTCCATCTGTTTCTTTCAAGGTCACTGCCTGCACCTGGAAGAATAGAGGAAAAAATAACCTGCACCCCTGATTCCCTCACCAACTCTCCCAGGGCCTTGCAGTCTCTTTTCATTGCCCTTGGACTACACATTGTCATTTCATCGCCACACACATGGAGGACCAGCAATGGGTAGTAGTCTAAAGGCCGAACCAAGCTAGCAAGTTTCCTGGCAACGTCCTTAACCCAGGTCCCAGGGTTAGGCAGATTTCCCTGAGCGAAGAGTCCTTCTGGCATATTGGACTCTTCCCCTTACCACTACAACCCTTCTTTTATTCCTCGTGGAACTGATCTTGATACAAGATTTAGGCCTTTCTGACCTTGGCAACACCTCTGGTGGAGAGACACCTTCGTCCTCATCATCCATTGATTGTCCTTTAACATCCAGAGCCTCATACCTATTGTACAGAGGCACCTGGGAAGGTGAGGTGGGCAAGGAGGGCTTTTGCCTGTTCCCAGAGCAAGGACTTGCCTCCATTCCCCCTTTCCTTCTGATCTACTGTTCTCTGCCTGGCAGGGGGAGGTTACAGGACCCTTCTGATCTGAGTTTCTTTCTGGTCTCTGCTCCTGTTTCAGGGAGGCCAGAGCCCAGTTTCTCTGGTCTATCTCCTCCTCGGAGTCCTTGATAATTCTTAACCTTGCAACCTCCTCTCTTAGCTCTGCCACCAGGCTGAGTAGGTCATCCACCTGGTCACACCTCACACAGCTGTCATCTCTACTGCTGTCTGATCCCATTGCCAGGCTCTGGCATCCCTGCAGCCTGAGACCTGGATGGATGCATGTTTTCATGGGGGCTCCGTTTGTGTTGCCACATCTTTTCTGGCGAGTGCAGAGGACATGGCTCCCTGCCTAGTGCTTACCATACCTGTGCTCCCGAGAGGGCAAAGACCACCAATTGAGCTCTGGAGCTAGTAGGGTGACTGGGCTTTCCTTCCTACATGCCTTTCCACGCAAACTGCCATGCCACGCCCTGACTGATGTGCCATGCCCTGGTTGTCCACCCTCGTTGCTTGTCCTGGGTTACACAAAGACTCTGGTATCCACCTTTTCTTTTCTCTTTTCCTGAAATATGCCTACTAATTTAGACTGTGGGGAGGGATTTAAGATAAAGGTGGTACTCTATTATCCTAGGAGAAGAATGTATCCACAAGTGTGAAAAGACTGGAGTGCTGATGACTCAGACAATTCAGGTGTTGAGGGTGTGCACACCTGCCACCTCAGGCTAGGAGCTGGGTGTTGTTTCTTTGCCCTTACACAAATGACTCATCCATGATAACTCTCCTCAGGGAGGCATCAGGTGGCCTGAAGATATTCATCTCTGCTGATGGCCATAATGGATCCACCTGTGCTGACATAACAGGCAGCTGTAACATCTTAAAAGGTGTCAAAGACTCTTGAAATGTCCTGTGATCCAGTATTAATCATCCAGTGAAGAACTCCCTGCCCCAGGGGAGGTATCAGAGATGTTCCCACCTACCCTGAGCCCAATAAAAGACTACACTCCACTCCATGGGACTTCTACCACCTGGAGCTTCTACCACTGCCTCGGTGGATCAGGACTACAACTACCATTGGAGCTGCAGCAATCAGGTCTCATTGCTGGATCCAGCGGGTGTCTTGTGGGTCCTTCCAGTTGCCTGGGGGTCCACAGCCCTGCTCCAACTGCAGCCTCACTCTAGCACTGAGTGGGAGGAGACTAGCCGCCATTTTGTTTTGGTCTGGTGGGCAGGAGATTGGGAATTTTCTGGTTAGCTTAATCCAGTTTTAGCAGTATTGTTGTTTAGCATTCTTCTTGGTAAAGAGTTATTTTTTTTTCACTTATGTCCAGGTGTATTTGATCTCTCTGAGTTTTTGGGGCGGTCCTGGCCGGCGCAGGACCCTCCCCGCCCGCACTGCGCACGCTCCGCGCACGCGGTTGGGTCCCGTGGCCACGGCAGACGGCCGGGGGG
>NW_020925503.1:300113-354987 GCF_003984885.1 Neopelma chrysocephalum
TGCCCACCAAGCACACCTTGCACTGCCATCCTGTCACGCAAGAAAAATAGCCTTTAGTCTTGCATGCAGCAAGCTCCAACAGAAACTCCGTGACATCCAGAATAAGTGGTGGACCGATCTAGCTGCAAAAACTCAACTATGTGCAGATACAGGGGATCACAAAGGATTCTATGAGGCCCTGAAAACAGCATACGGGCCTACATACCAAGTCCAAAGCCCATTACTCAGTGCAGATGGTCAAACGCTTCTGACAGATAAAACCTCCATTCTGAACAGATGGTCTGAACACTTTCAGACTCTTTTCAGTACCAACCATGTAGTACAAGACTCAGCAATTCAGTCCATTGCACAACAACCGGTGAAATACGAATTGGATACTGCCCCCACTTTAGGAGAAACCCTCAAGGCCATACAGCAGGTGAAAATCGGCAAGGCAGCTGGGGTCGATGGAATTCCACCCGAAGTCTGGAAACATGGGTATAGGCGGAGAGGCATGGACAAAGTGCTTTGAATCGATATGATTAGCAAAATGTCCGCTTTATTAGAGAAAAGACAGCTTATATACTGCTAATTACACACACAGACATGTGATTCCTTCTCGGGATACATTGGATACATAAGGAAAACATACTGCGTTGTCCAGGACTAATTGGTCCACAGCAGGTGTCCATAAAACTTGTTCACCTTCCAAGAAAACTCCTCCTTCACCTTGGCACAAGGCCTGCAGCCATATTAGTGGCGCAGTATTTTTTACTATCTGCACCCAGCTGTGCCAAGGTAAAGGTCTCAGAAATGCAATACAAATTGTTCACACAATTTCTGCACGGCTACACATGGGGGCCTTGCACTCCATGCTAAATTTCATGAGCTTGTGGTGCGCTGTTGGGAACTAGACGAACTACCTTCAGACCTTCGTGATGCAGTCATCATCACCTTGTATAAGAAGAAAGATACTAAATCAGACTGTTCAAATTACCGTGGTATTACTCTGCTCTCCATTGCTGGCAAAATCCTGGCAAGAATACTCCTGAACAGACTAATACCTGCTATAGCAGAAGGAATTCTACCTGAAAGTCAGTGTGGCTTCAGAGCCAACAGGAGCACAACAGACATGATATTTGTTCTCAGACAACTGCAAGAGAAGTGTAGAGAACAGAACAAAGGTCTCTATGTAACCTTTGTCGACCTCACCAAGGCTTTCGATACTGTGAGCAGAAAAGGTCTATGGCAGATTTTGGAACGTTTAGGTTGTCCCCCCAAGTTCCTTAAAATGATCATCTCACTTCATGAGGATCAGCATGGCCAAGTCAGATATGGCAACACACTTTCTGAGCCCTTTCTAATAAAGAATGGTGTGAAACAAGGCTGTGTTCTCGCTCCTACCCTTTTCACAGTCTTTTTCAGCGTGATGCTCCAAAGGGCCATGGCAGACCTCGATGATCAGGACGGTATCTACATTCGTTATCATACTGATGGAAGCCTATTCAACCTAAGGCGACTGAAGGCCCACACCAAGACCTTAAACCATCTTGTCCGGGAGCTGCTTTACGCTGATGACTCCGCCCTTGTTGCCCACACAGAAGCAGCCCTGCAGCATTTAACATCCTGCTTTGCAGACGCTGCTGAGCTCTTTGGGCTGGAAGTCAGCTTAAAGAAGACAGAAGTTCTCCATCAATCTGCACCTCAGGAAGTCCCCCATCATCCCCACATCACCATCGGCCAATCAGAACTCAAATCAGTCCAACAGTTTAATTACCTAGGTAGCCTCATCTCCTCGGACGGTAAGATTGACGGGGAGATAGACAACAGGTTAGCGAAGGCATATAGTGCTTTTGGAAAGCTTCATAAAAGAGTCTGGCGAAATAAACACTTGAAGAAAAGTACCAAGATCAGTGTTTACAGAGCCATAGTGCTGTCTACTCTTTTATATGGTTCTGAATCATGGGTCATCTACCGCCACCACCTGCGTCTCCTAGAATGCTTCCATCAACGCTGCCTCCGCACAATCCTAAACATCCACTGGTCAGATTATGTGACCAATACATCAGTTCTTGAACAGGCAGCAATCACAAGTATTGAGGCCATGTTGCTGAGAACGCAGCTGCGATGGGCAGGGCACGTCTCCAGGATGAAGGACCACCACCTCCCCAAGATCCTGCTTTACGGTGAACTTGCCACTGGCTGCCGCAAGAGAGGAGCTCCGAAGAAAAGATACAAGGACTCCCTGAAGCAACAACTCAGTCTTGGGCATATTGATCACCATAACTCTGGCCTCCAATCGGGAGGCCTGGAGACAAACCATTTATAACGCTGCTGATGCTTTTGAGAAAGCACACAGGATCACCCTTGAGGAGAAAAGACAACGCAGAAAGAATCGAGCCTTGCAGAATATACCACCTAAGGAGTCTTTCTGCTGTCTTTTGCAACCGGTCATGCCTTTCTCGTATTGGCCTTTTTAGCCACCAATGCGCTTGCAAGAAACGTGGGTAGAGCCCTTCCCAAATCTTCGTTCGCGAAGCCTAGTCATGATTTGATCTCTCTCTCTCTCTCTGTATTGGACAGAACCAGGGATATTGAATTGGAGGAAGGAGACTTTCATCCGAGGTCTCTGCCCCTCCAAATTGTCTCAAACCGAGACATTGCTCACACTCCCTGGGCCACTTAAATTTTCTGAGGTTGGCCCTGGCAACGCCTTTGCCACCTCAGCCTTGATCAGGAGAGCTGCCAGTTTGACTTGCCCAGGTTTCCCTGACGCTGGGAACCCCCCTGCCCAGCTTGTTCTAGTGTTCAGCCTACAGAATTTACTGCAGCTGCCACTGCTGTTGCTGCTGTGGCTGCTTGCCTTGATGACTGACTATAAAGTATGATTGGTGTTCATACTTTGTAACTGAGAATTTTCCGGAAAGACAAATACTTCCTTCTAAAAATTTCTTTCCACTCTTCCCTTTGAAGCACTAAAGGTTGAAATGCTGGGGACAAATTGTGTCCCATTTGGGTGGTATCTGGAGTTTACCTCTCATTGGATCAGCTCAATGGACAGTCTGGACCTGGTTTTATTTTTCTGTAATGTCCTTGGGGAACCAAACTCTAAATGGTAAATGTCTTTGAACAAAGAATATAATTTGAGACTAATATAATGTAGCAAGGCCTTATATTAGCCAGACAGGCTGCTTAAGTCACTGAGAGAACTTAAGAACTCAGACTTTCATACATGACTTTTTCTGAAGTGGGGCTTTGAGTGGAAGAGTTTGGTTCAGAGATGTGGCAGACCTGGTAAAGTACCTGATAAAGGAACAAACAGGTGATACTACTGATAACTAAAGCTGCTGAGCTGACACAGCTGGACTAGAAATGTCTTAATGACAGTTGTGGTGCATTGAGGCATGGACTCAGGCGGGTGAAGAATTGAGACATTTATTCAAAAGGTCACAGCCTTTTTATAACCAAACACAAACAGAAAAACATTCCTTATAAGGCAAAAACTGTGACCGCAGCATCCGATTGGCTGCTAGCTGTCGCCTGGGGAGATGGCAGGTCTGCGGAGCTACAAACTAATTCCTGTAATGAGTTGCTCTGTGCTCTGCAGAGGTCTGTTTTTTTCCAGGCCTTCAGCCTGCCTATTTCCCACAGACAGTGGGGGGGGAGGGGTGTCTGTCTGTGTCTGTCTCTCTTGGGTGGGGATGCCCCTTAAGGTTACTCCTTGAGGTTGAGCAAAAGGATGAGTAACATCAATCTCTACTTAATAATTGGTTTTGCTAGCTTTAATACAATTGCTTAAAAAAATAGTGCACTATACTAGTAGTTATAGCTACCTACATTGTGTAGTAAATAATTCTGATTGAGATCTTGTAGTCTAATCATTAAAATAAATCGTTAATTTTTATATAAATATATCCGGTTTGCTATACTTAATCCTATGGGACAAAGTTGTATAAAGGTTCAATTACACCTGTATAATCTTTGAGACATAAACCATTTGCAAAGTCTGGGGCTAAGATTGGACACAATACTCCAGATGTGGCCTCACCAGGGCTAAGTAGAGGGGTAGGATCACCTCCCTTGACCTGCTGGCAATGCTCTTCCTAATGCATCACAGGATTCCGTTGGCCTTCTTGGCCATCTTTCCAACCTGTCAAGGTCCCTCAGAAGGGCTGCACAGCACTCTGAGGTATTGGCCACTCCTCCCAGTTTTGTATCATCAGCAAACTTGCTGCGGAGGCACTCTATCCCCTCATCCAAGTCATTGATGAACAAGTTAAACAACACTGGGCCCAGAATAGAACCCTGGGGGACACCACTAGTGACAAGCCTGCAACTAGACCACGTGCTACTGATTACGACCCTCTGGGATCTGCCGCTCAGCCAGTTCTCAGTCCACCTCACTGTCCACTCATCTAACCCACAGTTCTTGAGTTTGCCTATGAGTATGTTGTGACAGACAGTGTTGAAAGCCTTGCTGAAGTCCGGGTAGACAATATCCACTGCTCTCCCCTCATCCATCCAGGTAGTTGTTTCATTGTAGAAGGTCATCTGATTGGTCAAGCATGACTTACCTTTAGTGAACCCATGCTGACTACTCCTGATTACCTTGTCTTCCATGTGGGTAGAGATGGCCTCCAGAATGAGGCGCTCCATCACCTTTCCAGGGATTGAGGTGAGGCTGACTGGTGGATAGTTCCCTGGATCCTCCTTCTTGCCCTTTTGGAAGACTGGGGTGACATTTGCTTTCTTCTGGTCCTCAGGCACCTCTCCTGATCTCCATGACCTTTCAAAGATCATTGTGAGTGGCCTGACTATAATGTTCACCAGCTCTCTCCTCACTTGTGAGTGCATCCCATCAGGGCCCATGGACTTGTGGATGTCAAGTTTGTTTAGGTGTTCTCTGTCCCAATCCTTCTTGACCAAGGGAAGGTCTTCCTCCCAACATTTCCTTAGCCTGGTCTCCTGGGTCAGAGATCCCTGAGGGCTGGTCTTATCAGTAAAGACTGGTGCAAAGAAGGTGTTCAGTACCTCTGCCTTCTCTGCATCTTCTGTTACCAGGGTCCCCTCTCCATTTACTAATGGGCTCACATTATCCTTTGTTTTCCCTGAGTTATGTAATTTCGAAAAACCTCTTTTTGTTATTCTTGACATCCTTGGCCAGATTTAATTCTAGATGGGTCCTGGCCTTTCTAGTCTCATTTCTACTTATTTTGACCATCTCTCTCTATTCGCTCCAAGTGGCCTGTATTCGTGCTTAATTAGATGCTGCTACTTTGGTCTGTGTTTGGCCAGCCACTTGTGAGAGTCTGTTCTTTTCCTGCCAAGTTATGAGAAAACAAGCACTGATAAGTGAGAACTTCATCCTTGAAGGAAGCATCTTGTATAAACTATAATTATTTGGTACCTCACTATTGGTTGACAGCCCTCCAAGGGCATTTGAAGGAGAAAGTGAAGAGGAGGATGATGAAGTAAGCCCCCAGACTCATTTAGGAAAGACCCCCCGAGGTGTAGTGCGCAAGCGTGGGGAAATTCCAGGGTACCCACGCATGCGCAGAACAGATGCCACTTGCACAACGGAGGGAGGGACTGAAGGCCTCTAGCTGGGCGGTGCTGGCCACACCTGCCCAGGTAGACATCACCAATTAATTGTATAAAAAGCAGATGGCTTGTGCTGGGAGTGGAACTCAAGCTTCACATTGAAGGGCAACATTGCCTTTTGCAGGGACGCCCGCCATCTTGTGAGCCTGCCAACACTCTGAGGATGCAGCTTCTGCTATGGGTAATTCTAGGCATTCTGGGATTGGTCAGATAACTTCATAAGCAACACCTGAGTGAGTGGGGGAGTCGTACTGAGGGCTTATTTTCCTCCTCCTTCCTCTCGGGTTCTCGTTTTGTTAGCCACCTTTTTGTAATAAATACTGTTTTTGTTGAGCTTTCAATGGTGTACTGGTTTCAGTTTCAGCATCCTCCCTGCTCCATGGCCTGACCTCACTTCCATCTCCTGTGTATTTCTTGCTTGTACTTAAGTAATGACAGGTGTTCTTTATTCATCCGCAGAGGTTTCTCTACAATCTTGTGGTCAACTACAGCCAAGGCTGCCCCCAACCTTCACGTCTCCAACAAGGCCTTCCCTGTTTGTTAGTATAAGATCAAGCAGCACACCATTCCTCGTGGGATCTTCCACTACCTCTGACATGAAGTTGTCATCAATGCTTTCCAGGAACCTCCTGGACCGTTTGTGTTTCCCTGTGTAGCTTCTCTAGCAGATGTCAGGGTGGTTAAAGTTCCCCACAGGAACCGGGGCCTGTGACTCTGAGGCTGCTTCTATTTGCCTGTAGAAGGCCTCATCCACTTCTTCCTCCTGATCAGGTGGCCTGTAGCAAACACCCACAATATTTTTGCCCTGACTAGTCTACCCTTTTATCCTAATCCATAAGCTCTTGACTCGCTCATCATCCTCACGGAGACAGAGCTCAATGCATTCCAAGTGTTGCCTCACATAGAGGGCAACTCAGCCACCATGCTTTCCTGGTCTATCTCTCCTAAACAGTATGTAGCCCTTCATGACAACATTCCAGTCATGTGAGCTATCCCACCATGTCTCCAAAATTGCAATGAGTTCAAAACCCTGTGACTGCACACAGATCTCTAGTTCCTCCTGTTTGTTCCCCATACTGCGTGTGTTGCTGTACAGGCACTTAATAGAAGTCTTTGATGGTGACAATATCCCAGTGGGGGTGCGAAGGGATGCCCCATAGTCCTGTCTAGTGGTTGTATCTTTGTGTCCTAGTTACAGAGCCCAGGACCAGTTTATTACTATGTGGGTATAACCAAAACTGTGTATTTCCCACATTCTGAACTACTCTTATCATTGTATAAGTTTGTTGTTTTTAGCTTCTCTAATAACCTTGGATGTTCAAGTATATCCTCACCAGACAGAAAACTGGGTGTATATCCAGATGTGTGAGACAAGGAGCTGCTCAAGCAGAAGTGGAAAGGACTTTTGACTACCTACATGGCTGTGGAAGCTATGGGCAGAGACTCCGAAATTCCCTATACGCGAATAAAGCCAGCTCTGGACACAGAGGAACCGCACTGGACAGTACAGTAAACAATGTATGCTGCAGATAAAGCTGCAACAGAATCAGAAAATCTAAAATGAAAACCATTAAATGGTTTATCTTTTTATGTTTACAGAACAATGTTTCTAGTATTGCAGCATGGGTATTTACCCCTGGATTAGCCAGCCATCCTAACAAGACCTCGCAACTAACGATTATAAAAGAAAGGAGGGCAGTGTCCTTTTTCCTAAGGGCCACTCTAATATAACACACATAGAACAAATGCTACCTGACCCTTGGAAGAAAAATTCACACCTAAAGTTAATGCAGGCTGTGACGCTGATAACAAACAGCAGTAACTGCTGGATTTGTTCTCAGTTTCCCACTCATTCAGATGTAAGTATTTGGATGATGGGACTTCCAAAACCAAACATACTCTCCAATGTTCTTCCTACAACTGGAGTGATGCTTCTTTTGGAAGGAAAAGCAACCCAAATCTCCATAGATCAACAAATCCTATTGGTAGAGATGATAGTCATTGAGACCTCCTGTGTTCAAAGATGCCTAAAGGGATTAGGAGTAGCTTCTCACCAAAAAATGGAGTCACCCAATTGTAACCAAGGAATAATGGCAGGGGATTATTCCACATTGTTCATATTTGGATGTAACAGGAATAAGTATTTTAAATACATGTTGGTGGCCTATTCAAGATAATTTGGGATGCTATTGGCTTTGAGGAGATCAAACTAGAAAAGCTCTACTCCCTGGATGGCATGGAATATGCACCATTGGAACTATTGTGCCAAAAATAGATGTTATTGATAAATCGGAATTCCCCAGAGGACATCTACAATCTTTTATAACAAGACACAAACAAAATTTAAATCCCTTAGTTGAGAGGTCCTCTGGATTCCACAAGTTTGTGAGAGGATTCTTACCATGGTTAGGAGTACCTGAGTTGGAGAAGGCTATAGTGAACGTATCCAGAGTTACTGAACAAATAGAAAATCAGACAAATGATGCAATTAGTGCTTTGCAACAAGAAATTACCAGCCTTTCAAAGGTAAACAAAATTGAATGTCTTTAGGCCTGATTTTGGCTTCCAAAGGTGGTGTGTGCACACTCATCAACACCAATTGCTGTGCATATGTAGATCAGACTTTGAAAATTAGGATTGATTCAGAAGAAATTAGAAAGAACACCAGAATCTTTCATAAAATACCAAAAAATCAAGGGGAAGATATATTTGATTAGATAACATCCTGGATTCCAAATTTAAGTGTGATTTTAAGAAAACCGATTGGTATAATCATCATAGTTCTGACATTAATGGTTCGTATATGAATTCTATTCCAAATTTGCAAAATAGGATGTAACAGGATATGTAAATCTGACCAAAAAAAATTTTTTCTAAAAAGGTCTGAAAAGGATGGATGGCTACTCTAACTTAAGTCTGTTTACATAGTGTTAAGAATCTTGATCAGTAGTGTTCAGGTACCAGATAATTTGAATAAGTTTTCGATTGTTTTGATTAATATTTGTGTATGTTTTGTCTCAATAGTTTTGCAGTATGTATATGAGTTTTCCACAAGCATTGCTTTAGGATGTTTGTATCTTCTCTCTGTTTGCCACAGTGGGTGGAGAAGATTCCTCCCTGAATTTAGCTTGGGTTTTCATACAATTATGTGATGCCAAAAAGGCATAAATATGACTGCTCAGAGACAGTTTTGGGTCTTTAAGCAGCAAAGGTATTTATTTCGAGCAATGTTGGGGTGCTAGGCAGCTGCACAAACTAGCTCCGAAGTTCTCAGTGAAAAGTCAGGTAATTTATACAATTTTCATGAGTGATTACAACATCTCTACATGCATATTCATTTCATTTCACAATCTAATTATCATATTCATAATAGGCGGAGTTTAGGCAGAGCTTGAGGCAGAGTCGTCCTTTTGGGGAGTTCTCTGGTGGTCATTCCTGCCCTTCAGCCTCAAGAGGGCCGTCTCTCTTACTCTTCTTCATCATGAACTTTTCAACTCTCCCCAACTACGTGTTAGGGGCTTGTGAAAATCCCCTGATTCAGCTCGTTTATCTCCCTGGATGTCCATTCTATCTAATTTATGACTACTAAGTTGACCTTTCTGTTATCTTTTCATTAGTACAGAACATGCCAGACGTAGGCAGAGCTCTTGGAATAGGGTACCACTTGTCTCTGCTACCCCTTAACATGAATGCTGCGTTCCTCAGGGCGAGGGTCTGTAACATCTCCTCAGAACAGAATTCCAGCATCTCAGAACCCTTGCTCGGTTTCATATGGGATCAGATTTGTGTACCTCTTCCTAACTCCTGAGAGCAAAGTATAAAAATTACTATACCAAAGAAAGCACATGTAGTAATGGAAAGCAATGTATAAAGCATGATTGTGCAAAACAAATGCATGACAAATGGCCACTTGAGCAGTGCGAGGAGCATCAGCAGCAGTGGCAGCGAGCAGTGGTGGAACACATGAGGGATACACGTGGACAAGTAGAGACTTGTCTGAATAGAGGGCATTCCCAAAGCAACTGGTCCTGGACCTGTTGATTGGTAGAGACATCAAGGAACAGAGACTGCACCCAGCAGTGCACGAGATTTAAGCAAACAAAAACAATCAGCCCAACCTATTGCAATGGATGAGCATATGCATTTCTGAGTGATGCCTGCTCAGCTGGTGTTACGAAAAAACTCAGGAGCCGTAAGCTGGGGTGAGATAAGAAAGGGTTTAATTATGCCAAGGCAATAGATGTTACGACGCGCGCGCCAGGCTGTGCCCGGGATGTTACATTTATAACAATATTTGGCCAATCCTAAGTGTGTCCACCCTATAACTTTTGGCCTGGTCCACCCCCTGGCCCGCCTCTCGAAATTGGGTCTGGGGTGCTTTTTGGGACCCCCTCTTCATCATCTTCTTCATCTTCAGCGTACAGAGAGTAGGGTGACCCAGTTCTTTGACTCTGTCCTGCGGTTTAGGCCAAGATACAAGCGTTCTCCAAACAAGACAGGCCTGCCTTGACTAAAAGACTAAACATTTTCTACTAGATATGGGGGTAGGGTGATAGGGGGGGTATGGAATGGGGTGAGATGATTAAGGAATGTATAAACTAAAGGGTACTATGGGGAGGAGGGAGAAAGGGTTTCTAAAATCTACTTCTATTACCTATAAAACTTATAAGGTAGAAAAATAAGAAAATCATTATGGGCTTAAGGCATCAGTCCCCCCTTAGAGACTGGACAAAACCCAAAAGTTTTGTCCAATCTCTACCTACATCTACAACAACTATAATATCTGTACATGCAGTGAGCTATTATGTAAACTTAATGGTAACATGAATGGCTGCT
This sequence comes from Neopelma chrysocephalum, assembly GCF_003984885.1. NCBI lineage: Eukaryota > Metazoa > Chordata > Aves > Passeriformes > Pipridae > Neopelma > Neopelma chrysocephalum. Next base: position 310,530 of record NW_020925503.1, read on the forward strand.
CTAACTAAATTTAGCTTGGTAACTATGAAGTAAGTTTGTGAAGGCAAACTTAGTGAAACATTTTAAGCCAATATATAATTTGAATTTATAGTGCAAATTTAGCACTTACCTTTATAAAGGATGTTTGGTATATTTTGTTAAAGCTAAATGTAAATTTAGGTTCTAAACTCAATTCATAGTTACTGGCAGTACTAATTAATACAAATAAGTAAGGAAAACTTAAACACTATTTTAACAGTCCTTAAAAATAACAGTCTTTGTTGCTCTACTCGTCTCAGGAACAGAGGTTGTCTTCTTCTTGGGTGAAATTCAGGATCTTGATGGTAACTCTTGACCACGATGGAGATGGTCTGCTGGACTTGAAAACAGTTCTTTTTGTGTGGTTTGCAGGAGTTTCAGTCCCATTGTTTAACATAAACTCAGTCCTTGGGCTGGAGCAAATGGGCAGGAGTGTGTCTAGTCTCTCAGGTTTAGATGACTCAATGAACTTCTGTAGTTCTGCAAAGCAGATCTTAAAACATAAACAATTTTACAAATGAACCTCTTTAGGTGACTAGGGAGCTGATGGAGTGTGACTCTTTGTCTGATGACAATTTCACAGGAATTTTAGATCTTGGAATTCCTGTATTTCAATCTTCTGAGAGAGGAGCTTATGCTTTTATCACATAAAGCGATCAACTGCCAGTCACAGATCTAACAGGCCAGTTAAGAGCTTTACCTGAGGCAGGCTGCGTCTGGATGCGAACAGCACCCTGGCAGTGCCAGTTGCTCACCACAGAGAGTTTATACTCTCTGGACAGATTTTAGGCCTTACTGGGGGCAGGTTGTCCTGTTCCAACCTGTCCCAGACTGCAGCTAATCATCTTTACCTCATGGAGTGGTCATACAGGGGCCTCTTGCCTCCATGGATAAAAGCTTCCACACCTGTTAAAATAGGTGCATTCACAGATATATGAATACTAATGAAATAATAAAGCCAGAAAGCAATTTCAGCAAACTACTTAAGCAACTTAACCAATTATTCCAACAACTGATGTTACCAGGTTGTCTCAAAGATTGTAGGCAACGGTGTAAGCCAAGTTTTTAGAGGTTTATTAGGAGAGTTCATAGAACTAGTGCTGTTGTTGTGCTGCTTCAGCACTGAAGCCACTTTTATCTGTCCTTGGTCTTAGTGTAGGACTTCTTTTATGTAGTTTGGGTTTATGTATATTCCCAGATGACACTAGATATGAAAACATCTTAAAAACATAAGCAAATTCTACAATTCACATGAAAATTCCACGGGCTTCCATCAAACTGCTTTTTACAAGAGAAATTATTCCTTCAATCTGCAGTAGCCTCAGAGACATAGATGTTTACAAATTGCTGCTGGAACAAGATATGTGCAAGCATAAACATTGCAAGCTTTAAAGCAATTCATGTGGTAAAAGCAAAAGCAATACAGGTTTTCAATTTTGCAATTAAGCTAACAACAAGAGAAACTTAAAATAATATAGAAATACTAAAACAGTAAAACAGGTACAAATTACAATATATGTACATGTACCACCTTTAATGCAAATTGATCTTCAATTGTGTCAGAAGGCTCTTTGGCTTTTTTACTCACTCTTTGGTTTTGATGTATTTCATTTGCAGTTGAGACATTTGTCTACTTCTGCAAAAAGGTGTTCTCATGGCCTTCAGTTTGAATTTCGGTGGTACTGCTTTTCAGGTCTGTTTGTTGGAACAGACTACCTGTAAATAGTCAATTTCTGATACATTGTTAGTTCTCACTCAAAGCAAAATAGTGATCTCTCTTTTAAATTTTGCCACAGTTCCCTGAAATTCAGTCAGGGTACAGGAGGGCAGGAATATTCAGAGCTTGTGAGCCTGAAATAGGTCTGGAACACAGGGGCTAATATAGCTAGTTTTTCTTTCCCCCCCCCTTTCCGTGTTAGCCAGTCTAACAGGCGAGGGGAGGGGCTACAGCGATCAGCCTTCCATACTGTGTCTATTTCTTTCGGGCTCTCTTTGGGAACCCACTTCACTGCAGGGACAGGGCCACCCCTTTGAGTTTCCTTTCTCGCTGTTGCAAAAAGTATCTTTCCCGGTTTTCGGCCGCTTCTGGACCCTGTTGCTATAGCAACAACTGCGAGACAGAAGCCCATGTCGGTAGGGCAGTGCCAATTTAGGAGGCGGTGCAGGCTCGGGGGCGGGCCGGGGCAGGACCATTCCTGTCCGAGCCGCCCCCTCCCCGGTCGGGATAGAGAGTCCAAGCTGTCCGACTCAGCCAGCGGCCCCGCCCACAGCGGCCCCGGGGGTCCGAAACCGGGCTTCCCAGAGCCATGGGGGAAAACCGCGATTATTAAGGGGAGAATGGGGGCGACCAAGTCGCCCTCGGTAACCAAAGCAACCGGTTGGCCACTCGCTGCAAAAGCAGTGAGTCCCTCTGGAGGGTGTGTCACCCCCTCTTTAGGAACAGAAGCGGCTGCAGTGCTGGCAGGGGCGGAGGCAGCTTCCTCGCTTCCCGCGTCGGGCGGGCCAGTGGTGGTAACAGCTGCCGCTTCATCTTCGCTCACTGCAGCACAAGCGGTGACCCCGCTCGCACTCTGCTGCTCCCCGGGGTTCTCGGCCGCCTCGTCGGCCGTGCCCGCAGGGGCAGCTGCCGGCTCAGCTCTCTGTGCTCCTGTGGCAGCGGTGCCCGCAGGGGCAGCCCCGCCCGCCATAGGTATCTCTCTCTCTGCTGCCGGATGGTCAGGGGCAGTGGAGTCAGCGCCCGTGGGAGAGCCAACGGCTGAGGGGGAATGCTCCCGCTTCTGCCGCAGCTGCTCCTCGGCCACGCTACCCTCCCTCACAAGTGTCTCCAGTATTTCTAAGACTCGCAGGGTCCTGAACTGCAGCTGGGCGCGGGCAGCGGGGAAATCGGGCCCGGGGCTGAGCTGCATCAGGTCCCGGCCCAGCATGGTCGAGATGTCATAGACATCATTAGTTGTCAGCTGGAATGGGCTCTTATCCAGAGCCCTCTCTGGGTTACTATTCATATCCTCCATATCAGTATAGTCTGTAGGAGACTCATTCGCCTTTTGCTTGCCTTCATACACTTTCATAGCTCCCTTGCTGTTATCACTACCGGTAAAATCAACTGCTTCAGCACCCGTCTGCAGTGCTGCGTTACTTGGTTTCACAAGCACATCTACGCCCGGGGCACTACCATTGTCAGAGTTAACTCTTGCCGCCGTCTCTGGTGTTACCACGCTAGAAGCAACTCTAGTAAAAGCCGACTTTTTAGCCTTCACAGCTCTTGTCCCGTTACCAACAAAACTATCTGCTCCTCTCGCGCACACCCCTGCTGTTACCGTGGTAACCCTATCTACTCCGGCAAGGCTGCCTGCAGCAGCTGTAAAGTTACAGGCTGCCTGCACACTTGCCGGGACAGGCGGGGGAGACTCCGCTCCGATCGCTCTGTTGGGGTCAGGAGTTTCTCCTGATGTTACTCCTTTTTCAACCAAACTAGATGTTACCTCTGAGCTTAACCCCGCAGCATAACTTTCGCTCCGCTCTGCCACGCTAGAAGCAACTTCCACAAAAGCTGATCTTGTCTGCACCGCCGTGCCTACTTCAGCCAAACTAACAGTTCCCATTCTTTCAGCCACACCGGCGGGACTCACTCCCGCCGGCCCCGAGCTAACTCCTCCGGGGGCCTCAATTTGTCTAATCCCTCCCGGTGCAGCCAGACTCACACCCGGGAGTCCTCCAACGACCCGTGCCTGTCCCGCTCCTGCTCGTTCAGCAGGAGCCAGTTCAGGCGCCGCCATTCTTACAGCTCTGACCCACAATTTAGGGCGTCTTAATAAAATCAAAAACAACCTTACATATGGAATTTCCTGCCACCTCTGTTCTACATGAAGAAGCTTAATTAACTGAAGCACCGTATCCAACTCAAACGAACCAAATTCCGGCCAAGCCAATCCTCTCAACTGCCCAAACATCGGCCAGATATCCATAGACAGTTTACACAGCTCCTCTTTCTCTAAATTTGTCTGAGGAGTAGTTAAAGTTCTCCAGTGTTTCAAAACCAGGCCTAAGGGGGATTCTTTAGGGATCTCAAACTTTGAATCCACACAACCCATGTTTGTAAAATGAAAATGAACCACGATCACACACCGGGATTTGAACTTGCTACCTTGGGGTTACAAGTTGTTACAGTAACCTCTCTGCTATTGTTTTGAGTCACACCGACTCCCAGAGCCTACCGGCTCCCCCACGGCGTCAGAGCACACAGAAGGCGTCCCTTCTAACAAAACCAGTCCGAGACTGAACCCCGCTCTGACCCGGGTGGGCGGACCACCCCATCCGCCTCCTGGAAAGCGACTCTCTGAGACTATATGGGCCCAAGTCTTAAATTTAACTTTCCAGGAACCCGTGTTCCCCACCTCCCGGGAACACAAACTTTCCCGCAGCTGCCAACTTCCCGCAGCTGCTAATTAAACCAGGTACCTTTTCCCTTATTTTGCCTTTTCTTATCTCACCTCTATGCTCCGGCTTGCTTCCGTGGGTTCTTTGGAGCTGGGCTTCTCAGACCGGTGCGGGAATTGTCTCAGATAAAAGCCGGCTTGATGAGAAATTCCTGCGTGATGAAAGTTTCCAGTCTGAAGAAGATCCAGTCCAGGTTTTCCCCGTGAGGGCCACCAAACTGATGCCTGCTGAGCTGGTGCTGCGAAAAAAAAACTCAGGAGCTGAAAGCTGGGGTGAGATAAGAAAGGGTTTAATTATGCCAAGGCAATAGATGTTACGACGCGCGCGCCAGGCTGTGCCCGGGATGTTACATTTATAACAATATTTGGCCAATCCTAAGTGTGTCCACCCTATAACTTTTGGCCTGGTCCACCCCCTGGCCCGCCTCTCAAAATTGGGTCTGGGGTGCTTTTTGGGACCCCCTCTTCATCATCTTCTTCATCTTCAGCGTACAAGAGTAGGGTGACCCAGTTCTTTGACTCTGTCCTGCAGTTTAGGCCAAGATACAAGCGTTCTCCAAACAAGACAGGCCTGCCTTGACTAAAAGACTAAACATTTTCTACTAGATATGGGGGTAGGGTGATAGGGGGGGTATGGAATGGGGTGAGATGATTAAGGAATGTATAAACTAAAGGGTACTATGGGGAAAAGGGAGAAAGGGTTTCTAAAATCTACTTCTATTACCTATAAAACTTATAAGGTAGAAAAATAAGAAAATCATTATGGGCTTAAAGCATCAGAGTGAGCAAGTGCATGGTGACCACCTGCCAAAAAGCAGTGTCCTCTGCTTCTCCTGAGCTTCTAGCACCTGGTAAAACCAATGCAACTACACAGAGAAAGCTCCTTTTCAAGGACGCATCCACCCAGGTTTCTGGCTGTGGGATGCGTGAAAGGATATTCCTAGAGGTGGAAAGTGATTGCAAGCAAGATTGTAGGAGGTGTGACCAGATAGATGAATTGCTCTGCTTGGCGACAGAGTTGCAGGAGGAAGTAATTGGTCATTGCCTCCTGTGCAGGTTCAGTCCACTCAATACAGGCATAGCTTAGATCCCCTAGTTTTACACTTGAAAACAGAGCAGCCCTCTCAAAGTAACCTATGCTGCTCATTTAGAAATGAGTAAGAGCCTCAAAGGTTGTCCAGGGATGCCCTAGGCAGGTCCATTTACCTTCTGAAGGTCCATTAGACATTAGATGTGTTTGTTCTGTCCTAATATGTTTCTCTCTGGATCGTTCAAAAAGAATTATGTTGGCTTAAGAATAGAACTGTTTATTATCTCTGACTCTGTCCGTAGGGTCATGATATTTATGGAGGGTCATGATATTTACACCATCAGAATGGTGGTGTTGTTTGTCCCCTCCTGTGTGTGCTGCATTGTCTAGACCATAACACTGTTGAGGTACCTCAGTTGCATTGAAGGTTTCAAGCCCTGTGCAAGGAGAACAGAACATGGTCTTTCCTTCAAAAATCTCAAAGTCTAGTACAGTGGAAAATAAAGAGTTTTCCACCAACTATGTTTTTTTTTTGTATGTGTGAAGTTGCACAAGCAAGAGCAATTCTGATCTGCAGAGGTCTCTTAATTGCAAAAATGACACGTCCCTAGTTAAGGTTATTAGCAAGTTGTTATTTTTTATGAAAAGAGAGTCAATGAATAACAGCTACCATAACTTTCTTCATTGAGGCACTTACTTAACTCTGTAATTTCATTAGTTTTTGTTTCAATAATTCTTTGGATTAAGGTTTGTTCTGGGCACCCTTTTTTTCCCCCGTACTATTCTTTTTGGAAACTTAGCAGTTATTTGGTAACCAATTTTCATCAAAATACTTAAATTCATCTAACTACCTAGTTCCTCCTACAGCTGTTTTCATCCAGCAATTGAAATTCCTTTAGTAAATTGTGTTACTTCAGTTCTTCAACAAACATGATAATGATCCTTCAAACAAATATTCTTCCTGAATGTTTTCACTGTAATTTCTTCCCACGTGATACACTGATGAGCAATATTAACTCTTCAAAATGTCATGCAACATGTCATAAAGATTAAGCCCTAAAGTCTGCAATTGCAGATGAAACAAGTTTCTAACAATAAATTTGAGTTTTGTTCAGTGTCTTCTCTCCTTTCTTCATTGGTGTGGTGGATTGGCTGGGTCATCTGATCCAACCTCCTTGCTCAAGCAGGGTTGTCCTAGACCACGTTGAACAGAATTGCATCCAGACAGTTCTTGAATATCTCCGGTGAGGGAGACTCCACACCCTCTCTGGGCAGTCTGTTCCAATGCTCAGTCACGCACACAGTAAAGAAGTTCTTCCTCATATTCTGGTGGAATTTCCTGTGCATCAGTTTCTGCCCATTGCCTCTTGTCATATTGCTCGACACCACCGAGAAGAGCCTGACTCCATCCTCTCAATAACCTCCCTTCAGATACTTATAGACATTGATGAGGTCTCCTCTCAGTCATCTCTTCTCAAGGCTGAACAGGCCCAGCTCTCTCAGCCTGTCCTCATAAGAGATGCTTCAGTCCCTTAATCACCTTTGCCACTGGACCTGCTCCAGGAGCTCCATGTCTCTCTTGAACTGAAGAGTCCAGAACTGGAATCTTTCAATTAAAATTGAGTTGAAACAAATTTGAAAATAATGAAGCCTTCTTACTTCAGATAGAGGAGTCATCACACTCTCAGGCTCTCATGCTGCTGCGGGAGTTCAACCACCCCGACATCTTCTGGGAAAGTAACATGGCGAGCTGTAGACAATCAAAAGGACTCTTGGAATTCATGGAGGATAACTTCTTGAGCCGGGTCATAGATAGCCCTACCAGAGGAGATGTGTTACTGGATCTGTTGGTCACCAAGGCAAGTCAGCTAATTGGGGACATCAAGTTTGGAGGCAGCCTGGGCTGCATTGATCACACAGTGGTGGAGTTTGTAGTTGTCCTAGTTACAGGGGCCAGGACCAGTTTATTACTATGTGGGTATAACCAAAACTGTGTATTCTACACCCTCTATGTCATTTCTGATGGACTGTTAATAACGGATCATTTGCAGCAGCTGCCCAGGGCACACCTAATGACTCAACTGTGATAACTCCCCTCTGGGGAGGAATTAGCACCTTCACACCCAGCCTGAGGGGTCCTCTCTGCTAATGGGCCATACTGGACTGGCATAATAGGCAGCTGCAATGGCCTAGACCATCAAAGACTCCAAAAATATCCCATGACTCACAGAGTTAAATCACCCATTGTGAAATTCCCTGCCCTGGGGTAGGTACTGGACATTCCCACCTGAACCTGAGCATATATAATCTTTGGGTTTTGGGACTTCTGGTACCACTCGTCGGATTGAGAGGAGGACCAGAACTCCAACAGGACTGCCACTGCCACTCTCAACAAGATTGCGATCATTACCTCAACAGAACTGCAACCATCATCTGGACCAACAGGTTTTCCTTTCCTTTTACTTTGCACCCAGGGGGGCCATGTGGTGCTCAGCACAGGGGCCAATGAACACTGTTCTGTTCTTGTCCCAGGGGGCTGGGTTATACATCTGGTTTTGTGGGTTAAAACCAGTTTTTCTCTGTATCGTTGCATCTATGGTAATTTATTTTTAGTAAATTGTAACTCTGACTTATACTCTCTCTAGAGTTGGGTTCATTTCTCCTGCCAGTTTACTTTTAAACCAGCACAGTAGTCCTGAGGGATATGGGTCAGGTAAGGAGTAAAGTTAGGCCCCTGAACTTTAGGAAAGGAAACTTCCAGCTCTTCAAGGAGATAGATAGTCAATAGGATCCCCTAGGAAACTGCCGTCAGGGACAAGGGAACAGAACAGAGCTGGCAGATTTTTAAGGACATCCTCCATAGAGCACAAGAAGTAGTGATTTCCAGGAGCAAGAAATCAGTCAAGAAAAGCAAGAGATCAGCATGGCTGGGTAGGGAACTGCTGATCAAACTAAAGGGAAAGAAGGAAATGTACAGGCAGTGGAAACCAGGACAGGAACCCTGGGAAGAATATAGGGACGCAGTCCAGTTGTGTAGGGATGGAGTCAGGAAGACCATGGCAAAGCTGGAGCTGAATTTGGCAAGGGACGTAAAGAATAACAAGAAGGGCTTCTGCAGGTATGTTAACCAGAAAAGGAAGGTCAAAGAAGGTGTATTTCCCCCCCTCAATAAACAATGATGGAAAACTGGTAACAAGGGATGAGGAGAAGGCTGAGATACTCAAAAACAATTTTGGCTCAGTCTTCAATGGCAATCCCTCTTCCCACACCTCTCAAGTGGATGGACAGCAGGATGGGGACCGAGGGAGCCAAGTCCCTCCCACTGTAAGTGAAGATCAGGTTTGTGACCACCTGAAGAACCTGAATGTGCATAAGTCTATGGTCCTCGATGAGGTGCCTCCCAGAGTCCTGAGGGAATTGGCTGATGTAGTTGCCAAGCCACTTTCCATGATATTTGAAAAGTCATGGCAGTCAGGTGAAGCCCCAGGTGACTGGAAAAGGGGAAACATTGCGCCCATCTTTAAAAAAGGTAGAAAGGAGGACCCTGGGAACTACCGACCTGTCAGCCTCACCTCTATGCCTGGGAAGATAGTGGAGCAGATTCTCCTAGAAGCTATGCTAAGGCACATGGAAGACAGGGAGGTGATTCGAGACAGCCAGCACAGCTTCACCAAGAGCAAGTCCTGTCTGACCAACCTAGTGGCCTTCTATGATGGAGTGACTACATCAGTGGACAAGGGAAGGGTTACAGATGTCATCTATCTGGATTTCTGTAAGGCCTCTGACATGGTCCCCCACAACATCCTTCTCTCTAAATTGAAGACAGATGGATTTGATGAGTGGACTGTTTGATGGATAAGGGAATGGTTGGACAGTTGCATCCAGAGGGTAGTGGTCAATGGCTCAGAGTCCCAGTGGACATCAGTGACAAGTAGTGTCCCCCAGGGGTCCATATTGAGACCAATGTTATTTAATATCTTCATTAATGACATAGACAAAGGGATTGAATGCACCATCAGCAGATGACACCAAGCTGAGTGGTACAGTTGACAATCCTGAAGGATGGGATGCCATCCAGAGGGACCTGAACAAGCTCAAGAAGTGGGCCCATGAGAATCTTATGAGGTTTAAAAAACCAAGTGTGAGATGTTGCACCTGGGTCAGAGAAACCCCCAGTATCAATACAGGCCAGGAGATGAACAGATCAAGAGCAGCCCTGCTGAGGACTTAGGGGTGCTGGTGGATGAGAAGCTGGACATGAGCTGGCAATATGCGCTTGTAGTGACAGGACAAGCGGGAATGGCTTCAAACTGAAAGACAGTAGGTTTAGATTATATAATAGGAAGAAATTCTTGACTGTGAGCATGGTGAAGTACTGGAACAGGTTGCCCAGAGAGGTTGCGGCTGCCTCATCCCTGGAAGTGCTTAAGATCAGATTGGATGGAGCTCTGAATAACCTGGTCTAGTGGAAAGTGTCCATGGCACAGGGGTTGGAACTAGATGATCTTTAAGGTCCGTTCCAACCCAGGCCATTCTATGATTCTATGAAATTCATGTGTGAAATTCATGTGTTCAACACCATTAATGAGAAGTGAGAATGATGACAAAGTGTGGTGAGTTGACCCTGGCTGGATGTCAGGTACCCACCAAAGCCGCTCTATCACTCCCTCTCCATAATGGGAGAGAGAAAATATAGCTAAATGTTCATGAGTTGAGGTAAGGACTGTGAGAGATCACTCACTGATTACCATCACAGGCAAAACAGACTCTACTTTGGGATATTAATTGAATTTATTACCAACAAAATCAGAGCTAAATAATGAGAAGTAAAATAAATCTTAAAAACACCTTCCCCTCACTCCTCCCTCCTTCCTGGGCTCTACCTCCTCCCCCCAGCAGTGCAAGGAGATGAGGAATGGGGGTTACGGTCAGTTCATCACACATTCCTGCTGCTACTCAGGGAGAAGAGTCCATGTGTGGGGTCTCTTCCATGGGAGACGGTCCTCCACAAACACCTCCAGCTGGAGTCCTTCTGCAGGCTGTCCCCCTGCAGTCCATGGAGGATCATGGTGGTGCAGAGATCCACCTGCAGTTTGTGCAGAACTGTTGCCCGTGGGATGGACTCACGCTGGAGAAGTTTGTGAAGGACTGTCTCCCATGGGAGGAACCCCACAGGAAGCAGGGGAAGAACTCCTCTCCCTGAGCAGCAGCAGCAACAACTTGTGATGAACTGACTGTGATCCCCATTTCCGTTTCCCTGCGCCACTGGGAGGGAGGAGGTAGAACTTGGGAAGGAAGGAGGGGTAGAGGAAGATGTTTTTAAGATCTATTTTGCTTCTCCTGCTCTGATTCTGTTAGTAATAAATTTAATAATATCCCCACTTTGAGTCTGTTTTGCCTGTGATCTCTCCTGGTCCTTATCTCATGAACCCTTCATTATATTTTCTCTCCTCTGTCCAGCTGCAGAGGGGAGTGAGAGACTGGCTTTACTGGGTGATGCCCTAAAAGGCCGGAAAGAATCCTCTAACACTCCTTTTTGAGTATTAAAAAGCAAAGCATTCTTTATTTACAGCATGATGGGTGCGTAGGAATTATTTCCAAAGTATGCACACTGAGTTACAGAGGTGCTATAGTTTTATACTATAATATCTAACATTACATCATCTGTTACACTCACTTCTCAAAACTGTCTGTCCCATTGGACGTCCCTCGGCCCGCCTTAGACAGACCTCCTGAATTTGAGTTGGAGGTTGCAAAATAACCACTCTTTCCTCTCCATCCTCCTCTTCATCATCATCTCTGTCCTTCTTGGAACAGCTTCAAGGCTTCTGAGTAGTTTTGACTTGGTTATATCAAATTGTATGACTCTGTTATGTCTTATTCTAAGTACGTTTTTACCGATAAAATGTTCTTCACCTTGCTACAATCTCTGTCCATTGGAATTCTTGACAAGAAATATTAAACAACATTTTTAGAAATCTTGTACAAAGGTACTAACAGGCCAAAGGCACTAGCAAGCTATACCAAAAGTGCTAAAAAACTATAGTAAAATTTATATAATGTAGATTTAAGGCATCATGGGTACCTGGTGTCCAGCCAGGGTCAACCCACTACACTGCTGATAATCAATTGTTAAGCACCAGCTCCCATCTGGCTTTCTCATCGGCCAGATAGGAGCATTGTAGGAAGAATTCATTCTAAGTATAATGCCCCTTTGTTCTAAATTTTTAATAACTTCATTTATCCCTTCTTTGGCTGCAGGAGGGATAAGATGCTGTTTGATATTAGTCACAGCCAAAGCAGGTAAAACTGGAGCCATTTTTAATAGATTAATTTTTCTATTTTTTTCCAGAAAATGTGCTATGTGGGGGTTTTGTGGGCTCAAATGACCAAAGGTCCCCATTGGATAATTGCCAAACTTTTCCTTTAAGGATATCATATCCTAAAATGTTTTCTTCATGATCTGCAATTGCAAATATATGTGAGGTCATCTGTTTTTCCCCAGGTATCCATAAATGGACTTTGGCAGTATAACAGATAGTACTCTTTCTATTAAACCTGGTTAAACACATTTTTTTCCTTTTGAAACTTCAGTTTTTCAGCATCTCTAGGGGTAATCAGAGATATCTGAGCTCCTATATCAATTAGAAAATTCAAAGGTTATTTTCTGGGTCCTACTGGTAGATGTGGGGCTGTTCTTATCAGAAAACCATTGATATGAGAGAATGCGCAGGGTGATAAGGTCCAAGGTTCACCCAGGGCTTAAGGGTTTTTTCCTTTTGCATTGCAAAAGGGTTGGAGGTGTGTTTTTCCTGTGGAGGCTTTTCATTCCTCATGTTTCCCCTCCACTGCTCTACTACTTTGACTAAGTCTGCTATCACTGCATTGGGCTGTCCCCCGAGAGATGCATGGGGAATGTCTAAAGCCACCTAAAGCCAGGGCAATTCTCCACATCTGGTTTCGCTGTTCCCAGAAGTGAGCAGGGAGTGTTGATTTTTCTTTTCTCTTGGGTGGATTATGTTTAACAGTCCTCACCCATCTTTCAGAAGGTCTCTGCATTTCAGTCTTCAGTCTCGTTTCAATATGTTCTATAGCATTATTTTCCCAGCCCATTTCACTTGCATGGTTTACTATATCATGCAAGAGTTCTGCCCATGTGGGGATTGGTCTTCTTGGGGCTTCTAGATCTTGTAAAGCTTCATTATGCATTACTTCTCTTGATTTCATCTGGTTGCCCCACTAAATAAATTTTTAACATTGTTGGGGCTCCTCTCAAAAGAGGTCTTAATATATTAGGATCCACCTCTGCAGAGGTTGGAATGTCTCTGTTTGCATGTCTGTGCATTGCCTGCAGGCAGGCTGCTTTTGTAATGGCAGAGGAGATTTCATTAGCTGACTGTATGGTTATGGAGGCTGGTTCTTCTCTTTCCATAACATTTATTCCTCCTGCCCAATATGCAACCCTGCTGGTTATTGAATGGGGTTGATTGGCAGGCTCAGGTCCCAAATTTAATAAGACTCCTGGGCTGCAAAATCTGAGACTCTCAGTTTCATGCAGTAATATTCTATCTCCCCCTGAGAGGCTCACTCTCCACAAATACTCAGTTTCTGACTCCCCTGATTTTCATCCATATTTTTCCTGTAGATTTGCCAATTGCAGGGAGTCCCAGGGAGTAGTTCTGACTGTGTTCCTCCTCTGACCTCCTTGGGGTCCTTCGGACACTTTGGTCTTAATTATGGGTCTCATTTTAAATTCTGGAATCTTTTCCTGTTTAAGAGGTGAAGGTTCTGTTGTTTCATTGGAGTCCCTTTCTCATCAGTAATTTCATCAGGACTTTTCCCAAATATCACCATCCCAGTCCTCAGATGATATTATCAATTTTCGAATTTTTCTAACATCCAGTTTTTAATAATGTCAATTCTAATTTTTCTTCCAAGGTTTTTGTCTTTTCCTTGTATTCTTTTGACTGCGGTTTTAATCGGTCATTTTTGATACCGTAGACACAGTTCTACGTGCTTCTTTTATTTAATTTCTTAGATTATTAGGGTTTTTTATCATTTGTTCTCTCCATTGCCATGCAGCCTTTAAGCATAACCCCAATGCATGACAAATAATAGCTTTTCCTTTTTTATCTTTCAGTGATCCCCGTTTTTTATCTATTTTTTCTTGTATCCCACTCATACCAATTATCCACTGGCCAAGGATCATCAGTGTTAATGTGTATACTGTGCCTCCATAAATATTCTGTTTAGCCTTTTGTCTGTTTCTCAAAATTGTTTGCCATACTGCTGACACTATGCCAATTTGTCGCAGGGAGGAGTAGAAGAAGACAAAGTTTATTAGAGAAGCCCTCCCATTGAGCTAAGAGGTGCAGAAAGGATTACCTTGTCCTTTAAACTTCTTCTCATAAAGGAGCCTAGGTGAAGTTAAATCCTTTCTTAGCCTCAGATTTTGTCAATGGTTTAAATTAAAGGAATTATAGAGGTGTGATTGTGTCACCAAATGGGACGAAAGAAACTTATCCAACACCAATTTGATGTGAATAAGCCGACACTTCTTTATTCAGCACACTGGGAACATGGGGGATAGCTCCTCCTAACGTGTTCCACCTTAGCAACAAAATCCATTCATTTTTATACCTTTCTGTTATATAAGTCCATTCTTCCATTCATTTTTATATTTCTCCTGTGTTACATAAGTCCATTCTTAAATCTAACCTTTACAATGATTGGTTCTATAGGCTATATATCTTTATTCCAAAAACAATAATTGGTCAATTCTACTTAGCTTTACTGATTGGAATCCTTGATATGCAGATCAAGATGGGAAGGGGTGAGGGGGTTTCCAAGCAGTATATATGGTCCAGTAACTTAACATACATGGTCCAGTAACTTCTTGGTGAGGTATCCGTGGTTGCATACTTCAAACACAATACACCTTAACAATTCTATACATTGTACTTCACAATTTTCTACCTTTAATTGAATGAACTATTTCTTTTATATGATCAAATCTCAATCATTTTATCACAACTACTTCTTTTATATAATTAAATCTTAATTATTTATCAAACTATTTGCAACAATTGAACCACTTTGTCCTGGAGGTTTTAATGATGGCAAATCAGATATATTTATATAAAATTAATGATTTATTATGACAAATGAACAGACAAAAGATCTTAATCAAAATTATTTACTACACAGTATAAAAGCTGAAAACTACTAGTAGAGTTTAGAATAGAATAGTATAGTGCACTATATCAAAGCAATTATATCAAGGCAAGCAAAACAAGAAACAATCATTATTGTGGTTTGACCCTGGCCAGATGCCAGGGGCCTATTAAAACCACTCCACTACCTTCCCTCCTCCCCTCTGCAGCTGGGCAGAGGAGAGAGGAAGAAAAAAAACCAGCAAAGGAATTTCATGAGTAGAGATATGGATTGAGAGAAGGCATTATTAGCAGGCAAAACAAACTCAGAGTGAGGATAAAACTTAAATTTATTACTAACAGAATAAGAGCTAAAGAGTGAAAAATAAAACAGTCTTAAACACACTTTCCAACCACCCCTCCTTCATTCCATGTTCTCCCTCCTCCCCCTGCATCAGTGCAGGAAGAGAAGTCTACCCACAGGGCAACAGGCCTTCCAAATCTGCTGCACCTGTGGGTCACCCTTCCATGGGCTGCAGACAGCAGCCTGCTCCACCATGGTCTTCACCACGGCCTACGGGGGGGCTAAAGCTCTGAGTTCTTCCCCTGCTCCCATGGGGTCCCTTCCCACGGGAGACAGTCCTTGATGAACCTCTCCAGCATGAGTCCATCCACCTCTCAGGCAACAGTTCTTTTCAATCTGTTGCCCCATGGACGACTTCCCCAAGGGAGTGCAGTCCTTCATGGGTTGAGCTGTACCAATGTGGGTCTCCCACGGGGGGCCACAAGTCCTACCGGAAAAAAAACTGCTCCAGCGTGGGCTTCCCTCTCCACGAGCCACAGATCTCCAGCAGGACTTTGCTCCATTTTGGGCCTCCCACAGAGGTCACAGCCTCCTTCATGTATTTTCCTGCTCCAGCATGGACTCCTAGTAGTCCTACAGCAACCTCTTCTGGTTTCTGGATATTTTCAATTAAGTCCAAGATTTGTTTACCATTTTGATGCCTTGTGCTGTCAGGAGTCTTCTCTCTTTCCAGATGGCTCCATGTGCATGTACCACTCCAAAGGCGTATCTCGAATCAGTCCAAATGTTAACTCATTTTCCTTTACTCAATTCCAAAGCTTGAGTGAGTGCAATTAGTTCTGCTTTCTGGGCTGAAACATCAGAGGGGGCTGTCCTCGATTCCATTACCTCATGGTGGGTAGTTACTGCGTATCCAGATAATCGCTTTCCATTCCAGACAAAACTGCTCCCATTGGTAAACAATTCCCTATCAGAATTTTTCAAGGGGCTGTCTCCTAAGTCAGGTCTGCTGGAATACACTTCTGTAGTCTGTAAGCAATCATGCTCTGGGGCTCCTTTGTTTGTGGCTGTGGGAGTTGACAAATTGTTTCTTTCTATTCCTGTCCCAACCTCTGCTGTCCTTGGAGAATTTCAGAACCCAGGTAGGTTACTGTGGTCTGGACTACTTGCGATTTGGTTTTGGATACCCTCAGTCCAAGGAAATACAATAGTGCCACAGTCTGATCCCAACATTGCTGTTTAGCTTCAGTGGCTATCAAAATGTCATCTACATACTGTAATAAGGCTCCAATAGGGTTTCGATTTCTCCATTCCTCCAGTTCTTTTGCCACTTGATTTCCAAATATTGTGGGGCTATTTTTAAGCCCCTGTGGGAGGACCATCCAAGTCAGCTGTTTTTCCTCCCTGTGTTTGTATTTTCCCATTTGAAAGCAAAAAGCTCTTGACTTTCAAAAACTCAAAGGGATACGGTGTACTAGGGTGAATTTATGCTGATACTTTTGGTCTGTGTTTGGCCCTGCCACCTGTGAAAGCTTTGCTCTTTCCCTGCCAAGTTATGGGAAAACAAGCACTGATAAACGGGAAAGTTGTCCTTGAAGAGAGCTTCTTGTATAAACTGTTTTAATTGGTATTCTGTGACTGGCTAATTGTCCTCCAAGGTCGCTTGAAGGAGAGATTGAGGAGGAGGAGGATGAAGTAGCGCCCCCAGACTCAATTAAGAAAGACCCCCAAAGCATACTGTGTGTGCGTTAGGGGATTTCCGAAGTTCTCACGCATGCGCAGAAGAGATGCACTTAGATAACCGGGAGGTGGGACTGAGGGCCTTTGGCTGAGCGGTGCTGGCCACACCTGGGAGGTTGTGGTCACTCAGTTAATTGTATAAAAGTAGATAGTGCTTTCTTGGAGGGCAGCTAACTTCACACCAAGGACAACGTTGCCTTTCGGCAGGAACGCCTGCCAGTTTTGTGAACTTAATAACTCTCCAAGGATGCCGCTTCTGCTATGGGTAATTATAGGCATGCTAGGTCTGTAAGATAACTTTATGGGCAACAGCTGGGTAACTGGGGCTTATTTCTCTCCTCCTTCCTCCCTTTTGGGTTTGTTTGTTTTGTTGGCCACCCTCTTGATAATAAATCTTGGTTTTTGTTAAACTTTCAACCGTGTCTGAGTTTTCAAGCTTCAGTATATCCTCGAACCTCTCCCTAATACATATGGAAAAAGGCATCTTTCAAATCTGATATTGTGAACCACTTTAAATTTTCATTTAGGGTAGTTAGCAAAGTGTATGTATATCTTCTATTATTTTACTTATAGCTCTAAGGTCCTGTACCAACTGGTAATCCCTTCTGTTTGCCTTCTTGACTGGCAAATTGAAGTAATAAATTTAGATTTCTACAAGGGGTAATAACCCCTTACAACTTTTTATTTTCCAAGGATATTGCTTTTGCCTTACTGATCCTGCTCCAGGTTTCAATTTAATTCTCATGGGTTCTGCTCTTTTGGATTGCCCAGGCACCTCTCCAGCCCATCCTATCAGAATCACTGCATCCTCAAGTGATTTTGGCAGATGGATCACTTCGGGTTTTGGAGACTGAAATGAGAGAGGGTCTCCTTTCTAAGTAACTTAAGAAATCAGAAGTTTTAGCTTAGATAAAGTTGTGTCCTAACCAACTAAAAGATTTGCTTTCTTGGCATAGCAGTTGTCTTTTCTTTTGGGACTACAATTAGTTTCAGGATGTAGAATATAGATGAAACATAAGAGCAAATAGAGAGTGTACCATATGCCCATCTGCAAGAAATTAGCTTACATGCCTCAGAAAACTTGATCAACAAGAGATTGTTCTGTCAAGAAGTAAATTCAATTAAAGATTGTTTAAGCTAATGGGAAATTCTAGTTATCTTTAACCAATGATGAATATATGTGTCTTAGTTGGTTCTAGAACAATTATTTTAGGGGTTAAAGGTCAACTGGATCAATCATAGATGCTAGGAGGCCTGCTAAGCTAGAAAAACTCTGCGAAAACTACTGCCCCCCCCCCAAGAAATGAATGCGAGATGGCAATCTTGCTCCACGAATGAACTCCAGGATGATATTTGACCCCCAAATTATGACATAATTCGAGGTTGGACTTGTGGGAAGGGGTTTTGATGAATACTGTATTTATACCTGAAATTTGTACTGATTCTTTGATTCATGCATGGCGGAATACCCCCATATTAAAGGAATGTCCAAATCCAATGATTTTTAGTCATTGGGTTTAATTCTTTTGTTTCAAGACTGTAATGCAAAAATAGAGGCTTCCACGTAATTAGGCTCTGGAATAATAACCTGTATTTTGCCATTTTTAAATTTGATATCGGCATTTAATTTTTCCAATAGATCTCTCCCAAGGAGAGGTTTTGGTGAATTAGGTAAATACAAAAACTGGTGAGTCATCCACTGGTTTTTAATTTAAAATCAATCAGGGTCATGGGTTTTAGTTTAGATTCTCTTGTAATTTTTCCATACCACCATTAGGAGACGTGTGCCGATAACTGGCACTGGACCAGCTGGGGACCATCCTGTGCGAACTGGCATGAGAACTGGAAGGATTAAAAGGGGTAGTCATCCCCGTCATTGCCCTCTTTTGTTTCCCGGCTTTCACCTGCGCAGACCTGGGGGAACACCGCACCAGTTTCTGCAGCTCCCGCCAGTCTGCCAGCACCACCACTCCTCTTTGTTTTCCAGCTGTCACCTCTCCCTGGCAAGCATTGCTGCCTGCATGGAAGCTGGGGAAGGTCTGCGCCCTCCGCAGCCATGAGAGAAGCTGTTTCATGCTCCTGCTTCACTCATCCTGCATGCAAACCCCAGTGCCTCCTGCCGAAGCTCCCCCCGGTGCTCCGCACCGATCCCTGCAATCCCCGTGCAGCTCTGCAGCAATCCGACCCACTGCAGCAGCCCATCCCTGCCTGCTCGCTGGAACGGCGCCATCTTTCTCCAGAGCCCCAGTGCCTCCACAGCACAAAAAGAAAGTCTACAGAGACTGGAAGAAGGGACAGGTAACCTGGGAGGAATACAGAGAGATTGTCCGAGCAGACAGGGATCTGGTTAGGAAAGCTAAAGCACTGGCAGAAGTAAATCTGGCCAGGGAGGTCAAAGGTAACAAAAAAAGTTTCTATAGGTATGTCAGTGATAAAAGAAAGACTAGGGAAAATGTAGGCCCTCTCTGGAAGGAAGCAGGAGATCTGGTTACCCAGGATATGGAGAAGGCTGACATACTCAATGACTTTTTTGCCTCAGTCTTCTCTAGCAAATGCTCCAGCCACACTGCCCGAGTTGTAGAAGGCAAAGGCAGATTGGAAGAATGAAGAGCTGCTCACTGTAGAAAAAGACCAGGTCCGAGACCATCTAAGGAACCTGAAGGTACACAAGTCCATGGGAATTGATGAGATATATCCACAGGTCTTGAGGGAACTGTCTGAGGAAGTGGCCAAGACACTATTAATTATATTTGAGAAGTCATGGCAGTACAGTGAAGTTCCCACTGACTGGAACAGGGGAAACATAACCCCCATTTATAAAAAGGGAAATAAGGAAGACCTAAAACAGGAGTAGTTTTAAAATTAAAAGAAGAAGGGAAAGTGGCTATTTAAAGTGAAGGAGGAGCATACAGGGACCCTATGACATCAAAACAAGGCCCACAGCCCTCCATGCTGATACACATTGCAGCTGGAAGGGATGTGGCAGCAAAAGCTCATAGAATCATAGAATCAGCTGGGTTGGAAGGGACCTCTGAGATCATCAAGTCCAATCCTTGATCCACTACCGCCGTGGTTACTAGACCATGGCACTAAGTGCCACATCCAGTCTCTTTTTAAAAACCTCCAGGGACGGAGAATCCACCACTTCCCTGGGCAGCCCATTCCAATGCCTGATTACCCTCTCTGTAAAGAATTTCTTCCTAATATCTAACCTAAACCTCCCCTGGCAGAACTTAAGACCATACCCTCTTGTCTTACTGATAGTTGCCTGGGAGAAGAGACCAACCCCCACCTGGTTACAACCTCCTTTCATGTAGTTGTAGAGGGTGATGAGATCTCTCCTGAGCCTCTTCTCCAGGCTGAACAACATTAGTTCCCTCAGCCTCTTCTCATAGGACTTGTGCTCGAGTCCCTTCACCAGCCTTGTTGCTCTTCTCTGGACCTGCTCCAGCACCTCAATATCCTTCCTGAACTGAGGGACCCAGAACTGGACACAGTACTCAAGGTGTGGCCTCACCAACCCTGAGTACAGGGGAAGAATCTCTTCCCTGGTCCTGTTGGCCACACTGTTCCTGATACAGGCCAGGATGCCATTGGCCTTCTTGGCCACCTGGGCACACTGCTGGCTCATGTTCAGCTTCCTGTCAATCCAAACTCCCAGGTCCCTCTCTGCCTGGCTGCTCTCCAGCCACTCTGTGCCCAGCCTGTAGCACTGCATGGGGTTGTTGTGACCAAAGTGCAGGACCCGGCACTTGGCCTTGTTGAACCTCATCCTGTTGGAATCTCATCCCACTTTACATCCAGAAAGTGAAGCAGTCAGCTGCTTCACATTTGGGGGCTTCACATTTGGGGACTCTTGCATAGCAGAGCCTGGGCACTAGAAATCTATCCAGTTTTCATCTGGAGTGCTGTATTTACACTGTCCTTGGTTGTAATTTATTTCTAGTCTTGCAATGAAAAGCCTGACATTCAGCCTTATTTATTAAGAATGTTGTTTATTTTGACCCTGAAGCTTGTCCCAGGATATGGGAGCAAGGTAGAAGGGTGATGAATTGAGAAAGTTACTGAAGTGGGGTAATTAATCTAAATAAAGCAGTATGGGTGCTCTGCACACATGTACACACCCTTACAGACATATTTTAGGGACTGATGCAGTGGGACTACTTGCTGCCTCCTGGTATGGGCAGGGCCAGGAGGAACTGTGGCAGATTTAAATGCAGTGTAACCGCCACCAACAGTCACTCGCCAAGGTGATCAGCTCTGGTGCAGGCACGTTCTGCATCAGAGCAAGGGATCATGGTGTACAGGGAGTTTTTCTGAACCGGGGAAACCACAGGAGACCACCAAGACCTGCTAGGAGCCAGCAGGTCTCACAAGAGCAGCTGACTCAGTATGGGCAGGGCCAAGATATAGGGAGCCACCTCCCACTCTCTCAAAGACACCCCTAGGGAGCGTGAGTGACCAGGAATAGCTGGGAGCAGAGATGGTAAATAGAATGTGGTGTGGCAGTTCACAGAGAAGGGTGCCTCTCTAAAGATGGGGCATTCCATTGGCCGAGTGCAGAGACTTGGAATGCACATAACCCAGCAACCAGGTACATTCTGTGATCATCTGCACAGGTCGAGGACGTTCATCCTACCTGACCCTCAAGGCAGAATGGTGGGCACTTGTCTGAGAGCAAAGGCTGCAGCTCCGGCTGGGGTGTCTGCACCATCTACCCCAGCGGTGGCTGATGCCTCCACCCAGATGGAGCTGCTGAGGGTGATGCCTTAGGATTCTTAAGATTTTGTAGCATATAGATTTTTAATATATCTGTATGGTTTCTAACACTTTAGAATAGCAGTTACTAAACCTCCTTTCTCATGCTTCATATCAAATTCTTCCAGTTTTGTTTAATGTTCTTTTCAAGGAAAATATTTTAGCGAGTACATCTTGTTTGGGACATGTACCTAGAAAGATATCATTGTAGACAAAGCAACCTAGAAGGCCCAGAGACCTTGGAGAAGCTCCAAAGAATGCATGTGATGCTGAGGGTGATGATGGTGAAGAAGAAAGGGGTCTTGAGACCTCTGACTCAGTTCCGGAAAGGTGTGCTGAGGGGTAGACCTGAGGGAGGTTCTGGGGGTGGACAATTTTCAGGTTGGATGTATCCATTAGATATGATAATTAATTAGAGTTATAAAATTGTAGGATTACTATACTGTATTGTACACTTCTGTATTTAGTGTGCCTTAAAGCGCTTTAATTAAAGACTGCTCTCTACTTTATCTATATTAATATTGTCCAGAGAGTTCTTTTCTTCCATTTTAGGCAACAAGGGGAGAGGCTGCAGTGCAGACCTCAGACTGCAGGATGTGCCTAGACCTTTCTCCTGGGGCAGGAACAGGCAGCAGACCTGCCTGCAAAAGGTGTGCCCAGGTGGAGGACCTCCTGTGGCAGGTGGCTGAGCTGCAGGAGGTGGTAGGTGTGTAGCATCAGGGAGGCTGAGAAGGAGTTGAATAGCTGGTTCCAAGCACAGTCTGCAGTGGGCCCACAGCTTACAGCCAAACAGCCAGAAACTCCCCCAATGACACACATAGAAGGGGGGGGGTGTGTATTCATGCTTAATTAGATGCTGCTATTTTTTGGTCTGTGTTTGGCCAGCCACTTGTGAGAGTCTGTTCTTTTCTTGCCAAGTTATGAGAAAACAAGTACTGATAAACTAGAACTTAGTCCTTGAAGGAAGCATTTTGTATAAACTATAATTAATTGCTACCCCACTATTGGCTGATGGCCCTTCAAGGGCATTTGAAGGACAAAGTGAAGAGGAGGATGATGAAGTAAGCCCCCAGACTCATTTAGGAAAGACCCTAGCACGCAGGCGCAGGGAAATTCCAGAGCACCCACGCATGCGTCGAAGAGATGCCACTTGCATAATGGGGGGAGGGACCAAAGGCCTCTAGCTGGGCAGTGCTGGCCACATCTGCCCAGGTAGACATCTGTATTAGGGAGAGTTCGTAGCATACTGAATCTGAAACCATGACACCATTGAAAGCTCAACAGAACTGATATTTATTACCAAGAGGTGGCCAACAAAACGAACAAACCCAAAAGAGAGGAAGGAGGAGAGAAATAAGCCCTCAGTATGACTTCCCCAGTCACCCAGCTGTTGCATATAAAGTTATCTTACTGACCCAGAATGCCTATAATTACCCATAGCAGGAGCTGCATTCCCGGAGAGAGTAGGCTCACAAATTGGCAGGCGGCCCTGCCAAAAGGCAACGTTGTCCTTGATGTGAAGCTTGCTACCCTACAAGAAAGAGGTATCTGCTTTTATACAATTAACTGACTGACCTCAACCTAGGCAGGTGTGGCCAGCACCGCCCAGCCAGAGGCCCTCAGTCCCACCCCCTGTTATGCAAGTAATATCTCTTCTACACATGCATGGCTTTCCCCGCGCCTGTTCACTGCACCCGGGGGGTCTTTTCCAAATGAGTCTAGGGGTTTACTTCATACCCATAGTCTTCAATTTCTCCTTCAAGCGACCTTGGAGGACGATCAACCAATCATAAAACAGCAATTAAATATAGTTTATACAAGAACTCTCTTCAAGGACGAAGTTCTCATTTTATCAGTGCTTGTTTTCTCATAACTTGACAGGGAAAGAACAAAACTTTCACAGCTGACTGGGCCAAACACAGACCAAAAGTATCAGCATAATTAACCCCTGATACAACATCGCCAATTAATTGTATAAAAAGCAGATAGCACTTGCTGGGAGTGGAACGCAAGCTTCACATTGAAGGACAACGTTGCCTTTTGTGGGGACGCCCGCCATCTTGTGAGCCTGATGACACTCCAAGAATGCAACTTCTGCTATGGGTAATTCTAGGCATTCTGGGGTCAGTAAGAACTTCGTAAGCAACACCTGAGTGAGTGGGGGTGTTGGGGTTGACAGCGGGTCTGTCAGCAGCCTGGCACTTATTGACGAAGCAATTGATGTTGACCAGATCAAAGTATATCCCTGAAAAGAGGATGATACAGAGCCTGCAGAGGAATGTAAACAACTCTAAGGAAATATTTACTGCAATGCCAGATGGAACAAACGTAATGCAGCCAAGACCAAAGGTCACCAATCAAAATGTGTATAGTATCACCAATGACAGTGTGCACAGTGTCTTCTGTGTCACCAATGAAAGTATGTACAGTGCCTTATACTTGAGACTTTTAACCAATTATGTTGTAGCACGATAGTATGCAAAGAGTATAAAAGAAACACTTGAGAGCAATAAACAGCTTCTTGATCACCTTACACCTGGACTACGACTGATATCTGTGTCACTTTGGCCGTTCCAACAATAACAGCGACATGGGGGAGTCGTACTGAGGGCTTATTTTCCTCCTCCTTCCTCTCTCTCGAGTTTTTGTTTTGTTGGTCACCTCTTGGTAACAAATATTGTTCTTGTTGAGCTTTCAGTAGTGTATGGTTTCAGTTTCAGCATCCTTTCCCTGCTACAGGGGGGCAGTAGAACACACATAGAAGGGAGGGGGATCAGTGTGGAAGAATGGAAACTTGCAACAGCAAGGACCTGCAGGAGGGAGAGACATTCCCTGAAGCCAGAGGTGCCCTTGCAAAACTTTGATGCTCTGCAGTCCAAAGAGGAAAGGCCCAACACATCAGGAGAGACACTGGAGCCGAGTAAGGCAGCCCAATCTGCTCCCTGTATAACAACCGGCACAACTAAGAAAAGGCAACAAGTGATACTAGTAGAAGACTCTCTTCTGAGAGGTGCGGAGGCACCCATTTACCAACCTGACATACTCTCTAGAGAGGTGTGCTGCTTACTGGGGCTTGTATCAGGGACGTCACCAAGAGACTACCAGGCCTAGTACAGTCCACTGACTATTACCCTCTGCTGTTGTTTCACGTGAGTGCGAATGATACAGACAGGAGCAGTCTGAGGAACATCAAGAAAGATTACAGAGCCCTGGGAGCAGCAGTAGAGGTCTCTGGAGCACAGGTAGTTTTTTCATCAATCCTCCCAGTCAAAGGGAAGGGGATTGAAAGAACCAGTTAAATCTGGAGAATCAACAAATGGTTACAGGATGGGTGCAACAGCCAGGGCTTCAGCTTCTTTGATCATGGGACCTGCTTTGAGAAACCTGGTCTACTGGGGGTTGATGAGGTCCATCTGTCAGAGAAGGGGATAAGCATCTTCAGTCATAAGCTTTCCAAGCTGATGAAGAAGTCTTTAAAGTTGCTGGGGGAGGGGAACCTCAATCCATCCCACTCATACCAATTTGATGACAGGGCCAGCAAGGGATGCCCAGAGTCTGGAGAGGGATTGAAGGTCACCAGGAGAGCACCTGAAGGGCAGAACATAGGAATTCCAGCCACTCCAGACAGTAAGTCAACTTCATTTGGGACCCAACTTAAATGCCTCTATGCAAACACATGCAGGAGTCAGAGGTGTGCGCACGCCTCCAGGGCTATGATCTTATTGGCATGACAGAGATGTGGTGGGATGACTCCTATGTTGGAATGGAAGGATATAGGCTCTTGAGGAAGGACAGGCAAGGGAGATGAGGAGGTGGTGTCAGTGACCAGCTGGAGTGCAGAGATCTCTGCCTGGGGATGGATGAGGAGCCAACCAAGAACTTATGGGACAGGATTAAAGGGAGGGCAAGGACAGGTGACTTTGTAGTGGGGGTCTGCTACAGACTGCCCAACCAGGAAGACCAAGTGGATGAGGCCCTCTATAGACAGACAGGAGCAGCCTCGTGTTAACAAACACTGGTCCTCATGGGGGACTGTCTTAGTTTAACAAGACAAATATCGGCCAAGGAAGGCGGGGACCTTCCTGGGATAGAAAAAAACCTCCTCCCTCCAAGTTATTATAACTTTGAAATTAAGAGGTTTCAGGCAAAAAAATAAAAAGTATAAAAGGGAATAACAGTTCTTTACTAAAAATATATAGAACAAAAACAGAACAAGCAACAACATGTGATGCCGAAAAACCTCGGAATGAGAGAACTGCTCAGAGACTTTGCATCTTTAAGCAGCAAGGTATTTGTTTATTGCAACGTTGGGAGCAAGGTAGTTCGCACCACACAAAACTTGCTCAGTTCAAAAGTGCAAAAGATACACGGTTACACCTTCTAACATACATATTAATAAGTAGTCTGGTCTCTGGGCAGAAACTTTCCAGAATTTTCCTTGGCACATGCATAGTTCTTTACTAGGGTGGTCTCCTACTCGAGCCTTCATCCCCTGGTGGTCGCCACACTTGCCTTCATCAAGGTAAACTTTTCAACTTTCTTTGTTAGGTGACCTAGATTCCTCAAGCTTGCAAAATCCTGGCTCTGGCCCCCCTCCATACCTACTTAAAACATCTAGTTTACCTGATTTATTACCTTGTGGTCCATTCCCTAGTATTGAGACTTTGGTCCAGTAAACAGAACAAGACATTAACCAGTATTTCTACAATGTTCTTCTAGTGAGGCAGGCGGAACAAATATCTTTAAGCATTTACCTTCTCCTGGCTCAGCAGGGCAAGGTGTACCAGAATTAACTCTTTTTGTGCCTTTCTGCCATCACATGGTAACAAACTTTCAAAAAATTAAGTACTACTTCCCCTTTCGATACAGTTATAACCACAAACAGCAGGGGGCTCTGGCAGGCTCCAGCAAGGCAAAGGCTGCAGTTACTCACTGATGGCCGGCAGGGGGTGCTGTTGGGCTCTGGTGGCAGCAGCTCCACCGCATCTGCAGGAAACTGGCATGCAGGAGGCAGCTGGGTCAGTCCAATGAGAGCTCGGAGTTTCCCCTGGATGGTGCAGGCTGCTGCCAGCACGGGAAGGGTAAGGAGGGGGTGGTCTCCCCTTCAGGCGGTTCCTGCGAACTCACGCTGCTGGCAGCTGGCTTCAGTGTGGGCAGTTACTGAGGTCTGAGTCAGCAGGGGAGCAGCTGGGATCCTCCTGTGAGCAGCAAGCACAGGCAGGGGGTGCAGGTAGAAATTCCACCACAAAATGCTCAGCTGGGCACAGCAATTCAAGGAGAGACAGCACAGCTCCAGGAAGCATGCATGGCAGTGAGGAAGCCCTGGTCCCAGACCAGAAAAAGGCAGCTCCAAGCCCCAGAGCCCTCCCTTCGGGGCTGGTGTCCCAGCCAAAGTTACACAGGGAATGGAGCTTCCCCCATTGCCTAGGGCATAGGCAGAAGAAACAAAAGGGTTCCACTGGGGCAGAGAAAAGCCATTAAGGGCCATTAAGATTCCAAGCTAGAAACACAATTGAATTTGATGTTTATCTCTCCCTGACAGAAAAAGCTTGCTTCCCCCCACCCCTCTTGGCTGCCATCAGTGTAGAAAAAATTCACTAAAAGGTTCAAAACTATATTAGGGACTTCAACCAACCTGATATGTGTTGGAGGGACAACACAGCAGGGCACAAGCAAACCAGAAGGTTCCTAGAATGCATTGATGCTTCCTTCTCCAAGTGATAGAGGAGGCAATCAGGAAAAGTGCTATGCTATCAGCGGAGGGGTATGGACAAATGCTCATGGACCATTATGGTTGGCAAAAATGTCAGCTTTACTAGAAGAAAGACAGCTTATATACTGCTTATGACACACAGACGTGATTCTTTCCCAGGCTGTTATAGTCAAAAGAGAGCAAACTCTTTTAAAGTTTGTATAAAAGTTTTATTTAAGGCAAATGAACAAAACAGCGCTGGGCGGACAGGGGTCTCTTGCCCCACCAACGGTCCGCAAATTCAATAAGTTTCAGTTTGTCTTTTATAGGTTTATAACTTCCCGCCTTCCCCAGGGTCTCCTCCTGTTTTCTTTTTTTTTTGTTATCAGTTCAGTTTGCGCATGCTCTGTTCTTGTTGCTAGGGGCCCCTTCTTTCCTGTTTCTTTTCTTTCTTATCAGGTCTGTCTGCCTTCTTTCTCTTATCAGTTGGGTCCGCACAGACTTTGTTTTTGCTGTTAGGGGTCCCTTCTTCCCTGTTTCGTGTCTTCCTTGTCAGACTCTGCTCCTGTTGCTAGGGAAATCTCTTTCTACATATATATCTAAGATCTACGGGTAACATAATAGAATATAGTTCGTCATGATAACATAACATTACAGTTTGCAATTACAGTATTACAAATGTAATTTGATAAGCAAATTATCTCTTTTTGTCTTTATTGACTATCACAATCCCCCCCCTTTTCTTATTCATTAGTAATTTGCTTATCAAACCTTATTACGACTTCTCAAGCTGCAATCAAGGTAGGAAGTTGTTCTGCTTTAGGTGTTTCTTCATTCAATTCCAGATATTGCTGTCTCATTACCATAAGTTGTACCATTTCAACTCTACTTTTAATAAAAGTCACAATTTTATTTAGGATACAAGGACCAAATGTCAAAATAATTAATAGCATTATTAGAGGGCCTATTAGGGTAGAAACTAAAGTAGTTAACCAAGGTGATTGGTTAAACCATGATTCAAACCAGCTCTGTTGAGTTTCTCTTTCCCTTTTTCTTTGAAGAATTCCTTCACGTAATTTAGCCATAGATTCACGAACTACTCCCGAATGATCTGCATACAAGCAACATTCCTCCCCTAATGCAACACATAGCCCCCCTTGTTGTAAGAATATTAAATCTAATCCTCTTCTATTTTGTAAAACTACTTCAGAAAGTGAAGTGAGGGACTTCTCTAAGTATGATATTGATTTTTCAATTCTCACTAAGTCTTCATCAACTGCTGCTCTTAGAGATGTTATCCCTTTATTTTGTTCAAAAAGGGATGCAATTCCCGTGACCGCCCCCGCTGTTCCCAGACTAAGGAGCATGGCAATTGTTATGGCAGTAAGGGATTCCCTTTTTTGTATTCTGTGTTTATTATCATCCCAATGGTCTAAAATCCATTCTCTCGAATGATAAAGTATTCGGGGTATTATCGTTATTTGTACACAGAATTCCTTACTTTCGTTAAATATTTGTAAAGATAAGCAGGGGGTTACGCCAGTCCTTGAGCATATCCACCATCCTTCCCCTCCAGGTATAACCCATTTCTTTGTTTTATTTAGTTTCTTTATGGTATAGCTGCATAAGTCCTTTTTGGTTGGAGGTACATTTCCTATACACACTCCCTGTCCTCTCACCTGCTGGAGAGTGATTCCTATCTTTTTCTCTTCCCAATTACATTGTGTAGGGTCGCCCTGATTGGATATTTTAAATGAGGTGTTCAAAGCTATCCCTTCATAAAATGGGGGTTTGATATCATAGCACAACCAACAGGAATTAGTCATGTTAGAGTCAGTGTGGTTAAGTGTATAGTAGGCCGCTTGCATTAATCGTAATAATGGTTCTGTTTTCTCATATACCTTGGTGTAGGTTAAGGTTACACTAGAGTTGTTAAAGTTAACATGGTTGGGTTCGGATATATAATAAGGCCAATGGCAAACACTTTACCCAATTCATTTTAGTTTCTGTCATTAATTTAGTCAATTGTTTCTTTATTTCACCATTCATTCTTTCCACTTTACCGGAACTTTGTGGATGCCAAGGAGTATGATATTCCCACTTGGTTCCAAAAAGCTCTGTTGTTTCTTTGATTATTTTAGAGGTAAAGTGTGGTCCCCTGTCCGAATCCACCACTGCCACAGCACCGTACCATGGAATAATTTCTTCTAATAAAATCTTAATCACAGTTTTAGCGGTACACCTTGCCACGGGAAAAGCTTCTACAAAGTGGGTGAGATGGTCCACTAACACCAGTAGGTGGCGATACCTTCCTACTTTAGGTAGCTCAGTAAAATCTGTCTGTACTTTCTCAAACGGTCTTTTAGCTAATTCTCGTCCCCCTTGTACCCATTTTCTCAATTGTCTTTTATTTACCCTTTGACAGATTAAACACCCTTCAAGAGTTCTTTTTGCTATTCCATAAGCTCCCACACAGACGAATTTGTTTTCAAATTGATCCACTAAAGCTTGTGTCCCCCAGTGTGTCTGCTCATGTAATTTTCTCATTATTCTCTGAGCAAGACCTTTTGGGAGCACGTCCCGACCATCTGGTAATAACCACTTATTGTTTTCTTCTTTCACTCCAGACTGTTGCAGTTTTTCTTTTTCTTGTTCACCAAAGCTTTTCGGAATGTCTATGTCCTCCTGTTCTGAACTAACCATTAATAATAAAGCCGCCCTTTTTGCTTCTTCATCTGCTAAGTTATTGCTTCTAACAGTAACCTTTAGTCCTTTTTGATGTCCCTTAATATATACAACTGCAATCTGTTTTGGTTTTCTCAGAGTCTTTAGAATTTCTCGAATCAAAGTCTCATGAATGAGTCCCTTACCTTGTGTATTGATCAGTCCTCTTTCTTCCCATATTTTGCCGAAAGTATGAACCACCCCAAACGCATACTTAGAATCTGTGAATATAGTGCCTGCTTTTCCATCTAATAGCCGTAAAACTCTCAACAGTGCATATAACTCACAAGCCTGAGCTGACCATGTCTTGTCTAAGGGCCCAGACTCCCTGACTTGAAAAGTCACTCCATCTATTACTGTGTATCCTGACTTCCAGTTCCCATTAACTACCCTAGATGAACCATCTATGTATAGTTTCTCTCCTTCACTCAGTTCTTCTTCTTCTAAATCTTCACTAATTTTTGTCTGTAAATTTATTACTTGTAGGCAATCATGTACCAGGTCTCCTTTGGGCTCCCCATATAGGAAATGGGCTGGATTTTGTAGATTTGTCACTTCTAGTTCTAATTTTGGTGAATGTAATTAAATGTTTTCATATTTTAACAGCCGGCTATCTGTCAGCCATTTCTCAGCTCTCTGTTGCAATACTCCCCTTATATTGTGAGGGGTAAAAACTCTCAATTCTCCTCCAAAGGTCACTTTTGTAGCTTCTTCAACTAACAAAGCCGTAGCAACTATAACTTGCACACAGGTCAGCCATCCCCTACTGACTGGATCTAATAATTTGGAATAGTATCCGACTGGTTTTCTCTGTCCGGCCCAGGTCTGAGTTAAGACTCCATAGGCCATACCATTTTCAGTATTTACAAATAGATAAAAAGGTTTTCGATTGTCTGGCAAACTTAACACAGGTGCATTTACCAAATCTTCCTTCAATTTTTCTAGTTGTTTTCATCCTTGTCACTCCACTTCACTAACCCGTCTTTTGTCAATTTTTCATATAAGAACTTAACCTTACTACTGTAATTTTCAATCCATTGTCGGCAGTACCCAAATAATCCCAAAAGCTGTCTAATCTGTCTTTTAGTTTTGGGCATAGGCAGTGACAAAATTCCATTCACTCGATCAGGGTCTAATCTTTTATGTCCCTTACTCAGCCAGTGTCCCAAATATTTAACTTCTTCTTCTGTAAATTGTAGCTTAGACTTTGATACTTTCAGACCTTTTAAACTCAGAAAATTCAGGAGTCTAATGCTTTCGTCCCTGACAGCTTCTGACTTTTCCCCAGCAATTAACAAATCGTCTACATATTGAATTAGGACAGTGCCCTTGCGGGGTTCAAAAGATTCTAATAAATGCTCCAAAGCTTGCCCAAATAAATTAGGGGACTCTGTAAATCCCTGAGGTAGGACAGTCCACCTAAGCTGCTGTTTCCTATGAGAATCAGGGTCCTCCCATTCAAAGGCAAAATAATCCCTGCTGTCCTTTTTAAGGGGACAAGCCCAAAAAGCATCCTTCAGAACAATCACGCTATACCATTTGTGTTCAGGGGAAAGTTGGTTTAATAAAGTGTATGGGTTAGCCACCACTGGAAACCAGGTAATTGTTCATTTATTCACCTCTCTTAAGTCCTGTACCAATCGATAGGACCCATCAGATTTCTTTACTGGCAAAATGGGGGTATTATGAGGTGACATACATGGTTCTAACAGTCCCTGTGTTGAGTCGTTCTATAATGGGCTTAAGTCCGACTCTTCCTTCATGAGGGATAGGATATTGCTTTACTCTTATTGGCTCCCCCAAATTTCGGATGGAAACCTCAAGTGGTTTTATATCTAACTTTCCCACAGAATCAGGGGTATACCACACTTCAGGATTTATCCTCTTTTCATCCTCTGCCGTAAGGGAGTATATTTTAGTTTGTATTTCCTGCTCCTTTTCTTCTAAATTAATTCCCAGTTCTATTATCAAATCTCTCCCTAATAGATTATATTCAGCCTCAGGAACTAACAAAAATGTTCCTAATGCATATTTATTTTGGGCTTCTATTTCCACGTCTTTGATGAGGGGTACTTTAAAAGGTCCCCTTTAGCTCCTACTACTAGGACTGTGTCTGAGGAGGTCATACAGCCCAGAGGTAGTTTTTGTACAGTTGATTTTTCTGCCCCCGAGTCCACTAGGAACTCAAATTCTTGTTGCTGAGGACCCAATTTAAGTTTTATCAAGGGCTCAGTTTTCTTTTGGGTCCCCAGCAGATAGAGCCCCTGACCCCTTCAATCTTCCTGATAGATTCGGTCATCCTGCAGCCTTTTTCTGCAATTTCTCTGCACATGTCCTCTCTGTCCACAGTAATAACACTCTACCTCACTTAAGTCTGGTCGACCACGTTCCCTGGGTAGTTCATGTCTAACAAATCCACGAGGGATCCTTCGTCTTTGATTTCTGTCTCCCCTCTGTCCTCGTATAGCTGCCACTAAAACCTTGGTCTGCCTTCTTTGCATCTCCACCTGCTTCTTCTGCATTTCTTCTTGTCTTTTCTGTAATTCCTCCTGTTTCTCCTCCTGTCTTTTCTGTAATTCCTCCTGTCTCTCCTCCTGTCTTTTCTGCATTTCCTCTTCTCTCCTTTGCCTTTCCTCTTCTTTTTCTTCGTCCCTTCGTACATATACCCTCTGAGCTTCCCTTAGCAACTCGTCCAAGCCTTTTGCCTGCCAGTCATCACTTTTTTCCAACTTTTTCCGAATGTCCTCCCATGCTCCCCGCACAAATTGCATCTTAAACATAGCTCCCCCCATCATATCCTCCTGCGGATCCATGCCAGAATAAAGTTGAAAGCTCTTCCTTAATCTTTCCAGCCACTCTGTAGGTGATTCATCTTTTCTCTGGTATTCTTTAAAAACTTTGTCAATATTCTGTCCTGTAGGGACTGCTTCTCTTATACCCTGAACTATAATAGTCCTTAAATCAGCCATGTGAGCTCTATGAGCCGGTTCCTGGTTATTCCAGTCAGGTCTCTGAAGAGGCCACTTGGTGTCAGCAGCCGGCCCCTGCTGATGTCTCTGATCCCACTGTTTCATTCCTGCCGCTCTAATCATACCTCGTTCTTCCACCGTAAATAATATTCCCAAAATTGCTTGCATCTCTTCCCATGTGTAAAGATTTGACCCTAGAAACTGGTCAAATCTTTCAGATACTCCCATAGGGTCCTCTAACAATTTCCCCATCTCTTTCTTAAATTCTCTCACATCCCCTGAATTTAAGGGAGCAGACACAAACCCTATCCTAGCATCTTGTCCCCCCATTGCAATCTCCCTTAAAGGATATAACTGACCTCTCATCTTTTGTTTTGCCCTAGTCTGGCTCCTCGTCACTCTCCTGCTATCAGCAGGTGAGGGAGGTGAAGAGTTCTCAGATAGAAGGGGTTCTGGTTCTGTTGGGGCAGAGGGCTGAAATGTCGGTGCTGGAATGGGTGCAGGTTGTGGAGGGGGTGAGATATATGGTGGAGGATATCTTTGGCAATCCTCCAGATCCCAGTTATTCTTCTTCTGCTTTTTACTTCTTAAAGGAAACAAATAATGCCTGGTGTCTGATCTCGTCCATAAACTAGCATACTCGCTTTCTTCTGCACAAATCGGCTCTTTATTATTCACATACAGATTTGGAGCCTGACATATCCAGTCCTCAAATGAACCATATACTGGCCAATACAAATGGTCCTGCCTTATTTGCTTCCCCCCCATACCTCCATGCAATAATGCACCATCTTTTCTCTCAATTTTCCTTCTCTAGAGGGATAATCATCCCAATACTTAATCATAACTCCTAAAGGACTATCTGGAGGTATGCTTGGTAACCTTACCACTAACTCATCCTCGGGCTCTCTCCTCTTCTGCACGGTATCCTGCAACTTCTCCTTGTGATCACTTATTCCAACCCCCTCCCTAGGTTTTTCCTCAGTCTTAGGACTGTCCTGACTTGTTTTACAGCCACCCATGGGAACAGAAGATTTACTTTTTTTCTGCCCCATCTTCCAAAGTGCCCTCACACACACACACACACAATTCACTCGCTTCCCTCCGTTCGTGACTTGGCCCCTCTCGGGGTACAAGAACTGCACTAATAGGAGGTCCCACTCACTTCGCCCTACTGGACATCTCAGTCGTTTGCACTCCGGGATCCCCTCCCAACCGAAAAGGGAGTTCGCAAATACTTACCTCACCCTGGGTAAGCCTTTGTCCAGCTCCTCACTGAACGGTCCCTTCCCCGACCGGACGGCACCTGAAACCCTTACTCTCTCCTGGAGTAAGTCTCCGTTCGAACCCCTGCCGAACAGACCCCTTCCCGAATGAAGAGGATTTACTACACACTCTCTTTTTTTTTTCTTTCCTGAGTGAGTCTTCGCCCGGATTTTGTGCACAAAGATTACAGGGAACTGCAGTGATTTATTTGCTTATTTGCCTTTTCTAAATCTTTTCGGTTGGAACCTCAGAGTCTGTGGCGCAGGAGGGTCCTACTGTCCAGGAACTCTGATCCGAGTCACGGCACCAAGTTGTTATAGTCAAAACAGAGCAAACTCTTTTAAAGTTTGTATAAAAGTTTTATTTAGGCAAATGAGCAAAACAGCGCTGGGCGGACAGGGGTCTCTTGCCCCACCAATGGTCCGCAAATTCAATAAGTTTCAGTTTGTCTTTTATAGGTTTATAGCTTCCCGCCTTCCCCAGGGTCTCCTCCTGTTTTCTTTTTTTTTCGTTATCAGTTCAGTTTGTGCATGCTCTGTTCTTGTTGCTAGGGGCCCCTTCTTCCCTGTTTCTTTTCTTTCTTATCAGCTCTGCCTGTCGTCTTCTTCTTATCAGGTCTGTCTGCCTTCTTTCTCTTATCAGCTGGGTCCGCACAGATTCTGTTTTTGTTGTTAGGGGTCCCTTCTTCCCTGTTTCGTGTCTTCCTTGTCAGACTCTGCTCCGGTTGCTAGGGAAATCTCTTTCTACTTATATATCTAAGATCTACAGGTAACATAATAGAATATAGTTCATCACGATAACATAACATTACAGTTTGCAATTACAGTATTACAAATGTAATTTGATAAGCAAATTATCTCTTTTTGTCTTTATTGACTATCACACAGGCCACATTGGGTACATAAGGAAAACATACTGTGTTGTACAGTACTAATTGGACCACCGCAGGTGTCCATAAAACTTGTTTTCCTGCCAAAAGAACTCCTCTTTCACCTTGGCACAAGGCCTGCAACCATATTAGTGGCATAGTATTTTTTTTACTGTCTGCACCCAGCCATGCCAAGGCAGAGGTCGCAGAAAAGCAATAGAAATTGTTCACACAATTTCTGCATCCTCCAACACTATGCTGGACCTTGTTCTCACCAACAAGGAGAGACTAGTGGGGAATGTGAAGCTCAAGGACAGCTTTGACTGCAGTGATCATGAAATGATGGAGTTTGAGGTTCTTAAGGCAGTGAGGAGGGTGCACAGCAAGCTCACTACCCTGAACTTCAGGCCTCTTCAGGGATCTGCTTGGTAGAGTACCATGGCATAATGCCAAAGGGCAGAGGAGCCCAAGAAAGATGGTTGATATTCAAGGATCACCTCCTCCAAGCTCAGGAGCAATGCATCCCAACAAAGAGGAAGTCAGGTAAAACTGCCAGGAGGCCTGCATGGATTAACAAGGAGCTCCTGGACAAAATCAAATGCAAAAAGGAAGCCTACAGAGGGTGGAAGCAGGGGCAGGTAGCCTGGGAAAAATACAGAGAGATTGTCTGAGCAGCCGGGGATCAGGTCAGAAAAACATCAAAGGTAACAAGAAAAGCTGGCGATAAATGGTAGGCTAGGGAAAATGTGGGCCCTCTCTGGAAGGAAACAGGAGACCTGGTTACCTGGGATATGGAGAAGGCTGACATACTCAATGACTTTTTTGCCTCAGTCTTCACTAGCAAATGCTCTAGGCACACCTCCCAAGTTGCAGAAGTTTGCAGAAGGCAAAGGCAGAGATTGGGAGAACAAAGAACTGCCCGCTGTAGAAGACCAGTTTCAAGACCATCTAAGAAACATGAAGGCACACAAGTCCATGGAACCTGACGAGATGCATCCACGGGTCCTGAGGGAATTGGCTGAGGAAGCAACTAAGCCATTATACATCTTATTTGAGAAGTCATGGCAGTACGGTGAAGCTCCCACCGACTGGAAAAGGGGAAACATAACCTTCATTTTTAAAAAGGAAATAAGGAAGACCCAGGGAACTACAAGCTGGTCAGTCTTACCTCAGTGTCTGGCAAGATCATGGAGCAGATCCTCCTAGAAACTATGCTAAGGCACATGGAAAATAAGGAGGTTATTGGTGGCAGCCAACATGGCTTCACTAAAGGCAAATCATGCCTGAGAAATTTGGTGGCCTTCTATGACAGAGTTACAGAGGTGGTGGATGAGGGGAGAGCAACTGATATCATCTACCTGGACTTGTGTAACAACCAGATAAAATAGAAATGCCAAAAACAGTGTTTCGCCACTGTTTCTGCATGTCAAAACTTAATACCAAAAATTCTCTATCAGCTTTCTTGCCAGAAGCCCTTACCAGAGCTTCCTGCTGGAGTTTTCCTGCCAAAAGATCCTGCTATTGTTTATGGTTATCATATCTCTTCGAACATCTGAATAGGGCTATGTGCCAAGAAACCATGTACAACCTCCTTTAAACCCTATAAAAGTTGAGGAAAAATTTTGGAAAATTAGGAAGAGGAAAGAGACAGAGAGAGAACCGGTTACAGTAGCCGAGCATCTCTCCCCACCTCCCCCTTGCCTTTTCTCCTCCACTGCAAGCTGCCTGCCTGCCACCAGAGACTGAAACTCTGCCGACCTGGAGAGAACTGAGACCCACTGTGCCACATGTGTGAGTTATACCTTATCCTCCTACCCTTACCATATTTCTGAGGGCCGAAAGGTGCTGCTGAATCGGGACCCTGCATGGCCTGGGACATGGCTCAAACGTGAGTGGCAAAGCCACACATCCTGGCTGCATTCCAGAGAACTAAGCTGCTAAGACACTCCCCCCCCCCCCCCTCCCCCCGCAGCTAAAGAAGATAACATTGAAAAGCAGCAGTGACAGAGAAAAAAAAGGCAGAAACTGCTCCCCCCCCATCTCGGCTGAAAAGGCAATTCGGTGGTAACTTTTCTATGCTTCTAAAAGTAATCTTAGCTTTTTCCAACATTTTCTTAATTTTTCCTCTTTCTCTTTGCATCTCTTTCAATTAATAAAATAAAAATATCAGGTTTTGGTATCAACAGATAATTTTGTTTGAGTTTTAATTTTGCTCGGGGGAATATTCAAATCTGAAGTTCTTTCTGCAACACTTAAGCAGATTGTAACAACTTGTGCAAAGCATTTGACACTGTCCTGCGTGACATCCTTGTCTTTGAACTGAAGAGACATGGATTTGCTGGATGGACTCAAAGAGTTGGGGTCAATGGCTCAATGTCCAAGTGGAGACCAGCGATGAGTGGTGTTCCTCAGGGGTCCATATTGGGACCAGTGCTGTTGAACATTGTTATGACCCTCCCCAGAAGGGGAGGGTGTCCTAGGTTAAAAAGGGCTTTTCCCCGGAGTTGGAAAGTGGTTAACTCCGGGGGGGTGGTGTTTCTTGGTGTTGACCCAATCAGCACCCCTGCAAAATTAAAACATATCACACCAGACCAGAAAAGAAGGAGATGATGTAGCTGGAAGAGAATAGCCATGGTCTGAGCCACGAGGAGGTAGGGGCCAGCGAACCCCGCTGGGGGCCGAAGCCCCCCAGCCCCCTGGCTGGGGGCTGCAGGAGCTTGGAACAGTGTTAAACTCGGCCAAGTACTGTAGCTAAGAACTGGAGGAAATTTCCTTGCTGTTAGTGGGCAGCAGAAGACAGAAAAGCAGAGGCAGAGGCAGCGCTGAGTGGAGAGCTGTGGTTGAGAGCCAAAAGAGATAACAAGCAACAGAGATGGCACATAGCCGGCTGAGAGAGATGCAGAGATGTTCCTGCAGGAGGAAGAGCTGGCAACAGAACAGAGAAAACTCAATGAAGACTGTTTTGGGGGTAAGACTGAATTAAATCTCCCCAAAACCCCTTTTAGAGATCCTCTTTTAGAAAAAGGGGTGGACTTCCATTCAAAGGGAGTTCCGAAATGCAGCAGCATTGGAGAAGAGGAGTGAAAGTCTCTAAGGAAGTCCCCCGAAGGCTCGGGCTCAAGGGATTGGGATTTTCACAAAGTAAGAACAGAAAAATTCTGACTACAATACTCAAATCTGCTGCCTTAAAAATAAAGGACACTAACTAATACCACAGAAACTAATTTGAAGGAACTGTGACCTGAAAGGTGACAAAAGGACTTTTCTCTTTTCTTCCTAGACTCTTGCTGAAGAAAAGAGAGATTTGATGTAATGTAAATATATTATTTTATCGTAGAAGAGATAGTTATGTTGTTACCTATATATATGTATGTAAATAAACCTTGTAAGTATTTTCCCCTTCCCCCAATGCTGAGTAGCTGTGTTTTGTCTGAAAACCCTCTCACACTGAAGCAAATTGTGGGAGGGGGGCTTGGACTTGGAAATTGGATTTTTGAGGGTCTCAAACTGCTACAGAGGGTAACCCAGATTCTTGTTAATAAATCCCTTGGGGTGGACTATAGTGAAACAACACTGAATAATCGGTGTTTGTAAACATATATACATAGGGTTTATTATAGAACAATTTTGTTTCAAAGGTAAACAGGTATGTTGCCATTTTGGGTGTTATCATCTATAGCAATATAGCACTATTAAAGCATAGCAACATTAAAGCATAAAAATACCACTTAAGGAAATGCATAAGGGAAGGAGGAGAAAGAAAGGATAAAAGTGGAAAGATATATATAGTCACCGCCTGCTGGATCCAGCGATGAAACTTGATAGTTGCAACTTCCATGTCTGTTGGTTGAAGTGGTAGTCTTGATCTGTTGGGGCTGGGGAAAGCCCTTCACAAAACTCAAAGATTTCATGAGTAATTATACACTTCAAGCTCAGACGGGAACACCTAGTACCTTCCCAGGGCAGGGAGTTTTACAATGGATAGTGTCACAGGACGTCACAAGTCTCTGACATCTCCTAAGACATTTCAGCTGCCTATTATATCAGCATCAATCCTGGTCCATCATGGTCCAACATTTGAGATGCATAGCCCAGGATGGATGCAAAATGTCTTGGGGGTTTGTGTTGGTTTGGACCTGGCTTCCCGCCAAGTTCCTGGAGACCCAGCAAAAAAGCTTACTTCCCAGAGAGAAAAAAAACAATGAAATAGCAGAGCTATAGCAAAAATATATATTTTACATATATCACAGTTATATGCAATTACAAACTCCCCCCCAAAAGGGGAAGGAAAAGGGAAAAGGGAACAAAAACACAAAAGAAAACCCAAAACAGGTATGCACAATCGATAAAGAACTAGCAAAAGAAAATCTTACTACTTTCCTTGAGAAAGCAGGATCACGCCAAGCACCGCCATCACCCTCTGCCTCCCGGATCGACAGAAACAACAGGCTCCCTATGCCCGACCAGGCCTCAGTCCCCTACATGAGCGAGAGAGGCTGCAGGAGTCTCCTGTCTCCAAACCTCGCCGGAAGAAAAGAGAGACAATCTCTCCTCCCCTCATATTTATATGTCTGTTTACGTAAAGGAATAGGGTGGAATACTTTCTTGGTTTTGACCTTGGTTACCAGGACGGAAGGCCTAGACTCAAAACCATTACAGGGTTCCCAAAGGGATTTTTACAACAGAGTTATCTTGTAAGGGAGGACATTGGCATGATAAGGATTATCCCACCTTGCAGGATTTGCCTCTTCTTAGTCTCTTCCCTTATCTGGCAATCCAGTTCTAGCTTCAGGTATGCATGCCCCTTGGCACCTGGGATAGTTGGACAATGGCACCCACTTATCTGATCTGAAGGTCCTTTCAGAGTAGGCATATTCAGGGAAGGGTAGGCTTTGCTGGGTGAGCAGCTCTTTCTTTGCAGTTTGTTACAGTGGACAAAAGTCTTTTGGTGATTTTACAATGTTTAAGCCATTAACTATTTCAGTCTCTGACAAACATAGTTTTCAGTGACATGGACAGTGGGATTGAGTGCACCCTCAGCAAATTTGTGAATGACACCAAGCTGATAGATATGACTGATACTCTAGAGGGAAGGGTTACCATCCAGAGGATCCTTGACAGGCTTGAGAGGTGGACCCCGTGTTAACCTCATGAAATTCAACAAGGTCAAGTGTAAGGTCCTGAACCTGGCTTGGGGCAATCCCTGATATAAATGCAGGCTGTGGGATTTTTGTGATTTCTGGTACCACTAGTCGGATCCAGAGGAGGACCAGAACTTCAACAGGACTGCGACTGCCACTTTCGACAAAACTCCGATCATTTCTTCGACAGACCTGCGACCATCATTCCGACCAACAGGTTTCCTTTCCTTTTACTTTGCCTCCAGGAGGACCACATGGTGCACAGTCCTTGTCCCAGGTGCTGGGTTATACATCTGTCTTTGTGGGTTAAAACCAGTTTTCTCTGTATCATTGTATTTATTGTAATCTTTTTCTAGTAAATTGTACTCTGACTTGTAATCTCTCTTGAGCTGGGTTCATTTCTCTGGACGGTTTACTTTTAAACCAGCACAGGTATCCCCACAAAGTCCGGGCATGTGTCCCAGGACCTTGGACACCCCATCAGCTGGAACAGCGCTGGAGCCAGGACTGGTGATCTTTCTTTCTTCCTTCCTTTCTTCCTCTCTTTCTCTCTCCCTCTTTCTAATCTCTGTCTCTTAATTTTCCCTTTCATCCTATCCATTATTCAAAACCCATGGCCATGTGTTTATACTAGAAGATAAGGGACTAACTTATACCAATTTCTATGTCAAGTGTATAACTTACTAATAAAACTTTGTAAGCATTTGCCACCCCTCTGACTTTTGTTGTTCCTTTTTGACCACGAGCATCTGCGCACCTGTGTGTTCCCTTTCCTTTTGGAGTGGGATGCTGTTTCAACCCGCTTAGGTACAGAGAGGCGAAGTGTGCCTCAATCCGTAAATGCAGGAAGGAATTTAGGTTTGAATATATGTGAAAGCAAGATTAAGAAACAAACAAGATCAAATGTTGGTATCCAAAACAATAATTCAACTTTATTAAGTATGAAAAGAGGCAGAGAGAGAAAGGAGGAAAAATAGAGAAAAGTGGGAAAAGCTAAGAATAATCACAAGAAGCACAGAAAAGAGTTTACCACCATCATGAATTCAGGGCTGTATTTTGTTCTTGGTGATGGGGGCGGTTCTTCATCGGGTCATTCTCCAGTCTTTTGTCTCTGCAATGTGAGTGGAGTTCTCGCAGCGTGTCGGCCCTGCGGCACGTCCTGGGTCCAGTCGGGCTGGTTGCAGTGCTGAGTAGGCAGTGCTGGGGCACGTCACATGTGTGGGCACTGGCGTGTGTGTCTGCGGCATGTGCTGGGCAACAGCATGTGTGTGCCTGCA
Organism: Neopelma chrysocephalum; assembly: GCF_003984885.1. NCBI lineage: Eukaryota > Metazoa > Chordata > Aves > Passeriformes > Pipridae > Neopelma > Neopelma chrysocephalum. The sequence goes on from NW_020925503.1 coordinate 351,905, forward strand.
GCATGTGCCAGCCATGTGTGTGGGGGCAGGGTTTCCCGCCTTGGTCCATGCCATGCAACCCTGGCTTGCTGGAATGTGGGGGAATCACTGCAGCTGCTCTGTGAGTGTGGGGACTGAAGTGTGTCCCTGTGGCACGTGTGGGGGGCAGGGATTCCCACCTTCGATCTTCCATGTAGCGTGCCTGATCCCAAGGCGTGTCTTCGATCTCTCCCCCCGGGTGCATCTCTGGCACTTAGGGTCGGGGTCGGCATGCCTTATGGCAGGTGGTAACTATGTAACAGCACATCCCACGCACCGCATACAGGTACTGCTGTAACAGTCAAAATAATTTGCTTCTTGCAGTTCAAACAAAAACAAACAGCAGGCAATGGCAGAGTGTGTCTGTCAGTTCTTTACAGATGCCACAGGGATAAAGGGATTGAAAGCAGCCCTGAGGAGAAGGACTTTGGGATGTTAGTGGATGAGAAGCTTGACATGACCTGGCAATATGCACTTGCAACCCAGAAAGCCAACCATATTCTGGGCTGCATAAAAAGAAGCATGACCAACAGTTTGAGGGAGGTGATTTTGCCCCTCTACTCTGCTCTCGTGAGACTCCACCTGGACTACTGTGTTCAGCTCTGGGGCCCCCAACATAAGAAGGACATGTAGCTGTTGGAGCAAGTCCAACGAAAGTACAGCGAGGAAGACCAGAATGCTGGAGCACCTCTCCCATGAAGACAGGCTGAGAGAGCTGGGGTTGTTCAGCCTGGAGAAGAGAAGGCTCCGGGGAGACCTTATAGCAGCTTTCCAGTGCTTAAAGAGGGATTACGAGAGAGCTGGAGAACTTTTCTCAAGGGCATTGTCTTGGTTTGAGCCCCCCTCCCTTCCAGGTTCAGAGGGGCCCTGAGTTAGAGCTGATTGGTCCCGGGACAGTCTCCCCTGAGGAACCAATCAGATCTGGTTTTGTTTCGCTCCTGTGAAAATTAGATATCGACAACCAGCCGGAAGTGAGTTGGTGGAGTTGTGTGTGAGAGCGTGTGAGAGGGAGAGAGTAGCTGGAGGGGTGGACGGGGCCCCCCCTGAACCCGGGGGGGGCCCCGTGCCCCCACGGTCCTGGCTTGGCCAGGGCTGGAGGCAGCATGTAAGAGTGTGTGTGTGTGTGTGTGTGTGTGTGTGTGTGTGTGTGTGTGTGTGTGTTGTGAGAGAGACTCACAACCGTTGAGGTAAGAGGGAGAGAGGCAAGCCCCTCACGAGAAGGCCAAGCCCTTTCCTCCCCCCGCAGCCAGACTGCAGAGCTCGGGACAGCTCATAACTGGACCGAATTCCTGTAGCCAGCTAGGGGGCTTTTTTCCCCCCACTGCATGGGGTGGATTTTAAGATTCAGTATTTTAAGCTGAGTCAAGGAGGATGGGCTGAAAGAAGCTCAGTGCCAGGAGAAGAAGAACTCCAGGCAAAATTGGATACGGGCCAAGCAGGCTCGGAGGTGCTCTGCGTCAGCTTTGGACGTAGACTGCCGAAATTGAGAGCTGCAGCAGCTGGAGAAGAGTGAGAGAGCCAACTAGCAGCAGGCATGTTCCGGGTCAGAACTCAAAACAGCATCTTACCCCTGGGAGGAAACCTTCACAAAACCAAGGAGGAAGGACTCAGAGCTATCTCCTTGGACCTCGTGATGAAGAGGAGACTTCAGCACAGAACTGAGACTGGTGGGGGGGTGGTCAGAAGGAACTCTTTTCCCTGATACCCCAATGAGAGAAAGACTGCTTACCTATCAGCCTGAGGGTTTCTCCTGAACTGACTGTGGGAGGGGTCCGAGGGGTGATAGAAGTGTGTTAATATTGTGTATATGTAATTGCTTTTAGTTTGTACAGCATTTATTTTGCACAGGAATAAACGCATATATTCCCTTCCCCCATACAGAGGTGTGCCTGACAGAAAATTTCTCTTTGGTGTTGAGGTAAATTGGGGGAGGGAAGCTTGGAGACTGGATTTTTGTGGGGTCAAACCCCCACAGGCATGTAGTGATAGGACAAGGGGGAATGGCTTTAAACTGAAAGAGGGTAGATTTAGATTAGATATTTGGAAGAAATTAATTACTCTGAGGGTAGTCAGGCACTGGAACAGGTTGCCCAGAGAAGTTGTAGATACCCCATCCCTGGAGGTGTTCAAGGCCCGGTTGGGTGGGGCTTGGAGCAACCCAGTCTAGTGAAGGGTGTCCCTGCCCATGGCAGGGGCTTGGAACTAGATGATCTTTAAGGTCCTTTCAAACCCAAACCATTCTATGATTTAGGAAGAGGGTTTTTATCCTACAGGCATGAATCCGACTTGCAAAGAGAAATGGAAAATCCAGATAATCCCAGGCAAACAAGTGGAACTTAAGGCCTACATATAAAGTTGTCAGCACAAGACTGAGGCATTAGCATACAATACATTTGTGCTCTTCTCATCATGTTTCAGGGATAGCTCTCAGTATATGATTTGGTCCAGGTTTTTTCAGCATTCAAAACCTAATATACTTGTATATTAGCAAGCAAAAGGTTGATTCCTCCTAGATAAAGGGATTTCAGTGCCTATGTACCGATAACTGGCCTTCATGACTTGTGGCCGGATGGGAAATATGCAGTCAAATAATTATAAGTGCTGAGATTCTGTAAATGCATTCAGGTTTGTAGTTGTCTAGGAATAACCAGCAATCCCTGGCCCTGGAGTTTGAGGTCCTGAACCTGTTTTGCTGGCCCCTTACTTCCAGATCGCCTTCATGGGTCTGTAGAGCTCTGAACAAACTTGTTTTATCCACCTACATTAGTTAAAAAAAAAAACCTTTGAAAGAATAACTTGTCCTTGCAAGTTTGATACTAGCTCAGAACTGGTCTGCTCCACAGCCTGCATGAGGCTGGTGCAGGATGTGAGAGCAGTATTACCACTGTGCTCTGTGTCTTGGGCACTGGGTAGAAATGTGCTTTGCATCCTCATGCCTTGTCTGTGTGAGATTTGTATTGTGGGATGATTTGGTGGGGCACAGATCTGTTATTTGTAACTGTGGGGTCCCTTAGCTTTCCTTCAAAACAACCCTCTGAGGTACTTTCAATGTTACCATAAGCCAG
>NW_020925503.1:359987-468843 GCF_003984885.1 Neopelma chrysocephalum
GGGGGGCAGGGAAGGAAAAAATTCCCCTCAGAATATAAACTATAACAGCCAGCATCCTATGAACTGTCAACCCTGTGGCTCTAGGACTCAGTCTGCTGTCAGCACTTGCACTGCACTGATAGGGGTTGGTGTCACTATACAGTATCTATATTATCACTATATGGAGATGATTAATGAAGAGCATAAGGTGGGATTCAGCAGCAGATATGTCATTTCCCCCAAAATGAGCATTTCTGTTGCAAGGGGTCTTCTAATTTCTTACTTTTGTGTTGAAACTCTGATGCAAATATACTATTTGCCTGTTATTTATACACCTTAATCTACCTTGATTAAAATATAATTTTAGCAGAATATTTTACAGGTCTAAATTATGCTTCTGTTCAAACCAATCAACAGCAATGGGCTCTTGGTCCACACAAGTATTCCCTGATACAAGGGCAGCTGAACCAGGCAACTAACTGATAGGGCACAATTTGGTTATCTTCCACTTTGCAGATTAATACCTAGAGCTAATGAAGAGTGTTGACACTTCAGCATAAAGCCACAGAGAGGATATATACCATATCTCCTATTTCAGCAGAAAGAGAGCCCTGAAAAGATGTCCCAAGGGTGGACAGAAGTTTGCTGTCTGCTCTGACTGGATGTGTCTGAGCAGTTCTCGACACATAGCACTGCAGAGACAGCCTGTGATGAGCTCTCAGGGTGGTCATGCCCCACTGGGTGAGGCCTCTGTGCTATTTAAGGCTCCTCCTGTTTAGCAGCCAGTTTTGTATACAAGCCAGGCTAGCAATGTTTATCATAATAATCATAGCTTGTGCAAGGTTATATTCTGCTTAGCTTCTGTTAGCTTTGTATTTAATGTTTGTGCCAAATAAACTTTGGTACTTTTGAAATAGCTGAAATTGCTGACTTACATAAGAGCGTATTCATTGTCATACATCCCTGCCAATAAATAACTATCCTGCTGACCTCAAAGGAGATGAACATAGCAACAGGAACATTGTTTCCAGTAACACTGGCTGGAAATTTTCCAGGTGAATTTTTTTCCTTCATAAAATACTGATCTGATAAAATAAAAAAGACAATAGAGAAATTACTTGGTCACTGGTCATACTTTTCAATGGAAAACTAGTGATGCCTTTTGCATGATGGGCCTTTATAATTTATGTTGGGTTATATCTTTACCTAAAAGTTAAAAAATAAAGAAGTCAGACCAAAATGTCTTAGCCTAAACAAAATAAGGCATAGGGACCATTTCCAAATAAAATATTTCATTTAAAAACAGTCTTAGCATTTCCAAAATTAAATACCCGAAGAACTTAATTTTTTAGTAAATGCCAGCCTTATGAGTTTTGATGTTGAGCAAGTACAATAGGTAGGACTAAGATGTTGAATGTTTTTCTGGTGAAGAAGTTTTGCTTCTGGATTGATTCCAGTCCACATAATGCAACAAAGTGGTGGAACAAATAAATACCCACAAAGATTTTACAAAGATGATTAGGGCTTTCCCAGATCTAGAGGAAGTTGAGGGCAGTGGGTCATGGGTAAAAATGGCTACTTAATATGGCTTGTTTCACTATGTAGATGACACACAGATCAATGGGAAAATTTCTTTCTTTTCCTATAAAAAGGAATTATTGAGGAACATAATGCCCCTCAGTCCTGGTTAGAACGGCTGGGACCAATTCATCCCTGGATGGGTGTAACCCAAAACTGTGTATTCTATAGCCTCCATGCCATTTCCCAAAAACTGCTGTCAGTAGAGGCCTGCAAGGTGGGAAGATGTTCCTGTACCCTTTTATGGAATTCCCCGCTCTGATACCCTTATATGGAATTCCCCGCTCTGATACCCTAAGAATTACAGGGTAAAATGAAGCTGCCATCTCCCTGGATGGAACACTAGATGGTGCAATGACTATTGCATTTTTGTTATCTTCTGTCCTTTGCCCCAAAATGATTCCTTATACAACAATAAGCACCTTCTACGGGGGATGGAACAGAGGATGGAGTGGAGATGCCGCAGCCTCCATCCATAGAAATTCCTGCAGGAAGGGGAACACGGTGATACTTTGTAGTTTATAAGACTGTATAGCACCTGTCAACCAAGGGAGATAGATGATGTTCTGCTGTTGAGTCAACAGTTATGTCAAAATCCCTCTCCTCAGATGCCAAGATACGACCACCCCCATTAAGCATGTGAAGCAAAGCAAGAGAATTTTACATCAATCAGAGATAAAAGTACTTATGACTAAAGTCACTCAAGCTCCACCTAAACCTAAAGAGATAGTATAAAAGTAAGTTGGGAATAGGGGGAAAATTGAGGAAGACTCCACCAAAACTGACAGGATAGTCGACAGGCTGAACTTGTCTTTCCCCCTGTATTGGGTCTGGCTGAGATGGAGTTCATTTCCCCGTAGCAGCTCTCACAGTGCTGTGCTTTGCATTGGTAGCTAGAAAGGTGTTGATAACACACCAGTGCTTTGGCCACTGCTGGGCAGTGCTGGCCACAGCATCAGCACTGTAATATCTCTCCCTTCAGTCAAGGGCAAGATCCTGGGAGGGGACACAACTAAGCCAGCTGACCCAGACTGGCCAAAGGGATATTCCATACCATATGATGTCAGCTCAGATAGAAAACCTGAGGAAAGGAGGAGGAAGGGGGGGGGGCATTTGTTGTTTATGTCTGCCTGCTGAGAAGCCATTGTGTTTTGAAAGCCCTGCTTCCTGGGAAGTAGCTGAACATCACTTGCTAATGGGAAGTAGAGAGTAAACCTTGCTATTTTCCACTTTGCTTGCATGCGCACAATCTTTTTCTTTAGTAAACTGCCTTATCTCAACCTACAAGTCATTTTCCATCTTATTCTCTCTCCCCTGTCTGGCTGAGAAAGGGAGTGATAGAGCAGCTTGGTGGGCACCTGGCATCCAGCCAAGGTAAACCCACTGCACACACCCCCCCCATAGGGATGCCTATTGGGTAAGAGACATATTCTATGCTCGTTAAATGCTGTTATTGATATTAGAGCTTGTGCTTGCTTTATAGTATAGTAGATTTCTGTAAGCATGTTTTTGCAGTCACCAACGACCCACGAACCTTATTAACCCGTCACAATTTGTATCAGTAAAGAGTGTTATTCCCTAAACTGTTAGAGCCAGTCCTTTACAGGTGCTAGCAGTTGCCAGCAGTGAGTGACACATTGGGAAGACTCGCTGAGGGGTCTCCACACTGTTGTCTTAGTCCCCCCCAAAAGGGCAGCTGAATCACCCTTAGATCTTGTGAATCTGTTTGGTAAAGAGCCCCCTTACGGGATGTTAACAGACTGGTCAGACATAAAGGTTTCATCTTCCCTGGAGCACTGACAGACAAAAAAATCACTGAGGGTCGAGAAAATCTCCCCACACTTAGGGCCAGGTAAACCCTCCCCTTTCAAGTGACACAACAGCTATACCAATCATTAAAAATATAAAACCAATAAACAATGACATTCCTATTTTTGCTAACCATGCTCCCCACCTTGTGAGTTCCAGACATACTAAAATGGATCGTAACCAAGAGCTTGGGGTCCATCCATTAAACCAGTCTTTCAGTTGTATTGCTTGGAAGAGTTCTTCGGTCTGGTCAGAGATCTCCTTCATCTTCTATTGTGCTTCTTCCATAGAGGTGGTGGCCTTGTAAATGGTGATACAACATTTTCCTTCAGTCAAATTTAACATTCCACATACACCATATTCTTTTAACAATAATTTATCTAAAGCCATTTTTGATACCTGTTCTACCTGTGTATTTAATTCCCTAAAAGCATAGTGAGTCCAATTATTTAAGGCATGTACAGACCAAGTGATGTTTTCCAGGATAAATTGGTGTCTCTTAAGGGTAACATATAGGGTAAATATATTTTCTAATGTTACCTTAAAGATCTCAGAGCAGAAAAAACTTCAGACCAATTTAGTATAGAGATAAGATATAGAGCAGTCCTTTAATGAAGGCCTTCAGGCTCAAGGGAGCACAGAATGGCACGCCCATGTGTCCAGGGGTTCCACAATTTATGGTATTGTCCATCCAATCCCAGAATTTTCCACCCCCCAGGTCGTCCCCAGTTGTGCCTCTGGCACGCCCCTCTGGAAATCGAGTCTGGGGTCCTAAGACCCCTTCTTCCTCATCTTCCTCTTCTTCATGGCACATACTGTCTTTTGGAGCTCCTCCAAGGTTAAGGACTTGAAGGTTTCTCTGTCTATGGTGGTATCTTGTTGTAGAGGCCTGGGGTGCAAATGTTCTTAAACAGAATGAAGGCCTGCCTTGAAAGGAGTCTAAACAAGCTAAAGAATTTAGAAAATTCGATATGAATTGGGGTAACAGGATTGAGTAAGTGCAAACTACAATTCTAAAGTGTGACAGACTACAGCTACTTCTAAAATCTACAAAAAGCTAAAAATCCTAAAAATTCTAAGGCATCGCTTACATTAGAGACACCTTTATTCCCCACATATAGTAGTCAGGTGCTTGGACTCCATGCACAGCCCACTCAGGCTGAGCTTGGGGTCTATTACTTTCCCTGCACTTCCTATTACATGGTGAGGAAAAGTTAAAAACTTGAATTCTGGACTTTTGGTCAGGACCATGGGTGATGGGAATACTGCAGGACAGTGCTGTTTCTGAATTTTTATAAGATCCATGGCATCAGGCATTTCGGTTTTGATAACCATAGTTGGGATAATCTCAACAGGTACACATGTCCCAAATAAAAGTTTGCAGCTCCTAGAGGTACCAGGTTTCTATGGGTTTACCTGCTCCTGTGGTGCAGTTTATTATATGGGAACAGTTCAAAAGGGGGGTCTTTATTTTGGATAACATTTCTACGACTCCTTATTTTCCAGCACAGTGACTCTCCATTAGGTAGTTTCACCAGCTGATCCTTACAATCTGATTTCTCCATTTCCCATTCTATTACTTCCCCTGTGTGGGCCTTGGAGGCCTCTTGTAAGGGAGGTGGGGAGTTGAGGATTTGTTTTAGTGACCAGGCCCACTCATAATTTCTTTGGCTAATTTGGCGTGGGATTCCTGGGTTATTGGGGATTTGTATACACCATCCTGCATCCCAGGGTATATTGTATTCATGCTCAAAAAAATTACCCTTGGCTGGAGGATCCTGCCATGGTACCAATGTACAGGGAATGGCAGTAGCATTTCATAATGTACTGTCTAACAATCAGTGTTTGGTTCCATAAGAGGTTCCAGGAAGGGTTGCGTGGGATCAGGTAAAAGGCTTTCTTGTATTCTATCCATGTCCCCTTTGCAGTCCTTGCTTGTCCCTTCTTTTGATTTAGGAAGGGGGACTTTACATCTTTCCATTTTTCTTTTGTTTTGTTAAGATTGTTTAGTTCACTTGTTAATGTTTCTGAAAAATTCAGCCAAAATCATCATAAATTAAAAGCCTTCTGAGGCAGAACTGGGAAGGTTGATACATATCCCTTGATTTGCATGATTCCAAATATGCGTAAATCCTTGTACCATCTCCCAGGATAAATTTGGTTGAGTTTTAATTTTTGTTTTATTAAATTCTTTGCTTCACTGCTGTTACTTTCCTTATTTTTTTCAGGGGGGTTTCCTCTGGTTAGTACAGTAGTAATTAAAGGTGAAGCATTGTTATTCAATTGCTTGTCAAGATAAAAGAATTAGAAAGGAAGTGAAAGACCACCCTGTCACTGCAAAAAAATGCATATGTTAGATTGTGGTTGTTAGGTTTAAGATATTTGATAATGCAGCTGTTAGTAGGGCCAAGTGGATTGGGTTTCTGTGGCCATGTTTTGGTAACGGGGGGGGAGCTACAGGGGTGGATTCTGTGAGAAGCTGCTAGAAGCTTCGCCCATGTCTGGTAGAGCCAATGCCAGCTAGCTCTAGGATGAACCCACCACTGGCCAGGGATGAGCCAATCAGGAATGATAGTAACGCCTCTGTGATAACATACTTAAGAAGGGAAAAAAAAGTTGTTGGGCAGAGGAACATTGAAGCCAGAGAAGAGCAGAGGGAGAACATGTGAACAACAATGTAGACACCAAGGTCAGTGGAGAAGGAGGGGGAGGAGGTACTCTAGGAGCCAGAGCTGAGGTTCCCCTGCAGCCCATGGTGAAGACCATGGTGAAGCAGGCTGTCCCCCTGCAGTCCACAGAGGACCATCAGGGTGGAGCCCACAGTGGATGCCTGAAGGAGGCTGTGACCCCGTGGGAGGCCCATGCTGGAGCAAGGTCCTAGCAGGGACCTGCTGACCCATGGAGAGAGGAGCTCACACTGGAGCAGGTTTTCCTGGTAGGACTTGTGGCCTGTGAGTAACCCACTCTGGAGCAGCTTGTTCCTGAAGGACTGCACACCATGGAGAAGTGACCCATGTGGCAACAGTTTGTGAAGAACTGTTGCCTGTGGGATGGACTCACACCAGAGAGGTTTGTGAAGGACTGTCTCCTGTGAGAGGGACCCCATGGGAAGCACAGGAAGGACTCCTCTTGTTGAGCAGCAGCAGAAACAACTGACCGTAACCTCCATTCCCTGTCTAACTGCACCTCTGGGGGGGGAGGATGTAGAACTTGGAAAGAAGAAGGGGTGGGGGGAAGGTGTTTTTAAGATTATTTTACTTCTCCCTTTTCTGCTCTGATCCTGTTAGTAATAAATTTAATTAATATCCCCACTTTGAGTCTGTTTTGCCCGTGATGGTGATCAGTAAGTGACCTCTCCCAGCTCTTATCTCAACTCATGAATCCTTCATTGTATTTTCTCTCCTCTGTCCAGTTGCAGAGGGTGAGAGAGCAGCTTTAGTGGGTACCTGGCATCCAGCCAGGGTCAAGCCACTACACCAAGTTAACTATAGCTTTAGAAATTTCACTTTGTATTTGTAAATATATATTATACTAACCCAGTATACACCTTGTCTTTTTCAGAACAATATATTTGCTCACTATCTCCCAACTCCTCCACCAAACAGAAAAGATCTGAGTCACAAGACTGTATTTCTGAGAATGTTATTTCTGTGAATGTTACAGGCTTTACACCGTGCAATTCTTCCCACAAGATCCTCTCCTTTTTCTGTGCATTCCAAAACTCTGTTTGAAACTTTCTAACACTATGCGCATCAAGCAGCCTCTGTGGTTGCATTTTTTTTTAATTTCTTTTTTCTTTTAACTGAAAGTATAATTTTTTCACCGAATCTTGTACAGATAGTATTATTTCATTTTCAGATTTCTGAGTAGCCACTCCTTCATTATTCAAATTTTCTCATGCCACTTCCACCCCAGGGGTAGAAGGGCAACTAAGAAATTTTCTAAGGAAGGACAACAAAATATTTTCTTTACATTAACCTCCCAGGACAACCATCTTCCCTGAAAGTTCTCACACAACCCCTCAGAGGAAGCTGCATCAAAGTTCCCAAGATTTCCTACAGAAAGAAAATTACACAAACCACAGAGGGAACTATACAACTTAATATACAACCTAACATACAACCTTCTCACAGGAAGGCATGGAAAGTTTTCCAAAAGCTCCTATAGAAGGAACTACACAACCCACAGAGGGAATTACACAACTTAATACACAACCTCCACCCTTTGGAGGTGTGGAATAACTTCCAAAGGCTCCTAAGAGAGGCTCCACTCCTCCTGTGCGGCTTCAAGAGTCACGCCAGAGATGCTATATGCAACAGTTTTTCCTTTGCCCATTTTTAATTTCTTTTCATAGAATCGTAATTTGGTTTGCCGCTGCTTGTGGCTCGTGACAATTTTTCTGGACTCATGCTGAACCAAGGGGAAAAGGGGTTGCATTATAGCTACTTACATTCCTTTTAAATCACTCATTAACCCACCTAAGGTTAATGTCTTTCTCCTGTTAATCCTCAGAGGGTCGGCTTGACTCTCTACCAGAGAACCTATTCAACAGGTCTGGTGTGCCCAGGTCATACTGAGAGAAGAAAATTATCACCATAATTTCATAACTAGGGAACAGTCACCACTTGACTTGCTCTCCATAAAAATATCCTTCAGCAACTTGCTGAGAGTCAATGTCTTTTTCCCACCACCCCCAGGGAGTCAGTTAGACTTGTTTCAGAAAAATAAAAACCTTGCAACAGCTTTGAACCACCACATACAAGGCATCCCACTTCCGACACCAATAAAAAATGTTACGCTCCACTCTGCAAGGCAGAAGTAACTTTTGTTTTTCTGCTAATAAATCCCTTGGGGTGAATTAAAGTAAATCAGTACTAGGTGATCAGTGTTTATATATACATAGATATATGGTTTATTTTAGAACAATTTGGTTGCAAAGGAAAGCAGGTATGTAGCCATTTTGGTTGTTATTATCTATAGTAATATGGCAATATAAAAACATAAAAATATCACCCAAGAAAATGTGTAAGGGAAAAGAGAGAAAGAAAGAATAAAAGTTTATAGTTACCACCCAGAGGTCTATGACAGACTTGGTTGTTGTCACTATTGTCACTGTTGCTTGGTCCACTGGGGAGTGGTGGGGGAAAGAAGCCCCTGAAACGTTAAGTCCAATGGGTTTATATACCCTGAGAAACCCTCCTGGTGCCTCCCCTGTGTGTGTGTGGGGTGCTGGTTTTGCACAGTTATGCTGGTTTTGCAGACTCATTTAAACTGGGGGGGGTGCTTTCAAGGCATCCCTGATAAAAGTGAGGCCTTCTCCAGGGTAGTGGTGGGTGTGCGCACAGAGGGCCGGCTTTGACATGGCCTGACTCATAGGAGTTAAGCATCACACACACAGAGACTCACCCCTGGGCCTCCACAAATCTAACAGTTTGTGGGCTATGACCTCCTCCCTTCAGCCTTTATCTTCAATCTCCTGGCAGGAGGTTTCTTTGGACAGGTTGTTACAGTAGCAATGTTTTAAGGCAATTAAAAAATCCAGTTCCTCAGAGATGTCCTCGGATCTTTTTCAGGTAAAGCTGACATAAGAATAAAAGAAGTCATAAATTGCTTTCGAGGATGTCAACCTTTTTTTATTTCATGTATTATTCCATATACCCTGTTTTATTTATAGTACTAGCAAAGCTATTTTGTTTTCCTTTTTCCTTCACCTTGAAGATAAAGGCTCTGAAATTTTTTAAAAGTCACTTGAAACCTCACTAAAAGATGTTGCCTGAACATGGCATACTTCATCTGTTCCTATTTGTGCCATCTGTTGTGATATGGTCAGTTATATGGCATTAATTTCCTGCCACTACAGGTATCTTGAAGGACTGATGGAACATTGATGTTTATTAGAATGCTTCAGACTACAGATATACTAAAAGGTTTTTGCTGATATATTTTTACCAAAGATGTAGAACAATCCAAGCTTTGAACCACAGACCTTCTTCATCAAAAATATCCCTTTGATTATTTTCACAATCAGGTGTTGCATTTTTAATGTCCTTGCTCATACCTCAGACTGATCCCTACCTCAGTTTGATTCAAAAAGGTCAGTTTAATAACTTGTTAAAAAAATACAGTACCAAAGTCTTTTATGGAATAAGTAATGTCAAACCTGGGTTACCACAGGCATTACGCTTGGATTACTTAAGACGGTTTGTTGCATCTTTTTTTTTCTTTCTTTTTTTCCGGGGATTTGGTTCTATAAAAATGGTGATTATAAAATAGCTTATAAATGGGAATGTACAAGCATTTGCAACAAATATTAAAATAGAGGCTCACAGTGGCATAAACTGGACTTTGTCACCACTAGAAGACAAGAAAACTAAGTTAAACCACATCTGTGTATCTCAAGTGACTTAATTCAGCTGTTTGTAGTGAACAAAAATGGGAAAATTTCAGAAAATTCTCCTGTTAGAAATAAGCTACAATTTATATTTTGCAGAGAAATCAGTAAAGTTACTGGATTTATTAGTGATACAGTGTGTATGGTGTATTTTTTATTAATTTAAACAATGTTCCATTTTTAATGTATTGCACTGTAACACATGAAAGAATCAACACTGCAATATACAGTTGAATCACTGGTGGTGGTGATCAGCAGCACAAAGTCCAGTTGGAAGCCAGTCACTAGCAGTGTACTCCAGGGTTTAATAGTGGGTCCACTCCCATTCAACATCTTCATTAATGATCTAGATGATGGGGTAGAGTGTACCTCCAGATGGTTTTTTGATCACACAAAACAGAGGAGTGGCTGATAAGCCAGAGGGTCATGCTGCCATCCAGAGGGACCTCAACATGCTGGATGGACTGACAGGAACTTCATGAAGTTCAACAAGTGGAAGTGCAAAGTCCTGCCCCTGGAGAGAAACAAGCCCAGGCACCAATATATGCTGGGGGCTGCCCAGCTGGAAAGCAGCTTTGCATAAAAGGACCTGGGGGATCCAGGTGGGCACCAAGTTGAACATGAGCCAGCAATGCACTACCATGGCAAAGGTGGCCAACAGCATCCTGAGTTTGATTACAATATGTGTTGACAGCAGGATCAAAGAAGGTGAGCTGCATGGAAGTTTGGGCAAGACTGCAAAACCAACATGTTTTTAATTGTAAGCATCATAGATCTTCAAAAGTTGCAAGTTATTTAAATTTTAAGGAACTTGGATTATTGCCTCTTTCAGAGTAAGGCATTCATACAGCAAAACACTTTTGAATACTATGCTGGGACAGTTCTTGAATATGTCTCACAGGAGAGCACAGATTACTGATTCTGGTTAGACTACAGACTTTTGCATATTGTAGACATGACCCATTCATACCTAACTGTGCCTCACATTCAATGCCTACATTTCAACAGGTATAACACTGAGGGGGAAGAGGGGCTGAGAAGCAGAGAGGGATTAAGAAGCAGGGAGGAACAATGATTTTAAAACAATCCTTTAACCTGTAGGTAGCAGGAATAAATTGGTCATGTGTCTAGTGACAAAACCAGCCTATTCCTCATAAATTCAGTAATGTAGACTCAAAACTTTAAATGTTTCATTAATATTCCCATCTATGCATACAAATGGAACTCCAGTTTCCTAGAGTCCCTGGATTTAGGAATCTCAGGCTGCTTAGGTATAGCAAACTTGGGCTACGTTTATTTTGTATTTGTGTGCTGTGCTTAACATTTTGTATTGAGTGTTCAGAGTGCCTGCAATAGATAAAGGCAAATCTGCAGTTCATGTAAACATGTCCAAGGTAACTTTAATTGTTTTTAGCAGATATTACTGCTACAACATAGCCAGGGTAGCATGGCATTCTATACTAGCAAACTTCCAGAGTATCTCTTCATCTAATTCCAGCAGATTTTGGATCATGCGTTAAGGTACATCGTACATCAGCTTAATGGTTACAGAAAGTTCAAAACTAACATCAGGATGCCTGTGTGAATGATGAATTTGAAATGAATATGTTGCTTCCAAAACCTGTAAAATGCTCTGTTCTAATTTTCTTCTCTGTTCTTTGTGCTACTCTCTGTGACTCCCATTTAGAGATTTCAATGTCAAGTATTTGTTCTTTCTTGTCTGGACAATGACCTATAAGTTCTTTAAGACTAGACTATATATTGCCTCATTTTGGTTTGATTTTTTTTTAATCAGTGTTAATTATTAAGGTTTCACTTTTTTGCCTGCAGATGAGTGATGTTGTGGTCATAAAACCTATATTATATAGATTACTAGTAACTGTATAAGTTTCCTCAGGGTAGCTAAAATGTAGTTTATCATTCTTTGTTAAGAGTTTTGACAGACAGGAATTTTAATGAGATAAAAGATTTCTCTATTTGTGAAACTGGACTGAGAAAAAGAGACAACATCTAGCAAAACCAGTCAAAGCTGGTAAAAAGCCTTGAAACTGTTCCAGATGATGTGATATTGTGCCAAAAACCAAAGGTCAAGAAAGAGACAAGATGAGGAAGAGGAAGATAGGGGTCATTTTGAGACCTCCGACTCAAATTCGAGAGGCGCGTCAGAAGCGTGGCGAAGGCGGTACTATAGGTGGGACGATTTTGGAAGTGGGTGTAACAGATGAGGTAATGTCTGAATATTGTAATTAGATGATAGTATAAAGCTGTAAAACCTATGTAAGTCAGTGTACACAATTTGGAAAATATTCCTGTGCACCCAGTGCTGTAATAAAAGGAGTGCTTTTTGCTTTTTAATACTCAAAAATAGTTTAGAGAATTATTTCTCCAACTTTTCAGCATCAATGTAATAGAACCTTTCACTGTAAGGGGATGAAACTTAAAGGTAATACATTTGCATGATAAACAGAATTGATGTAAAACATAATCTTGCTATGACAGTATATTACACAGACTACCATTTTCTGTACTTAGGAGAGCTGCTCGGGATGGGTCATGTAATCTCACAGTGAAAATATAGCATCCTGGAATATGTGAAGCTGTGTGTATTGGGTTTGCATGGCAAGGTTTTGGTAGCAGGGGAGCTACAGGGATGACTTCTCTGAGAAACTGCTAGAAACTGTCCTCATGTTGGATAGAGCCAGTTCTGGCTGGGTCCAAGATAGACCCTCCACTGGACAAAGCTGAGCCAATCAGTGATGCTGGTGGCACCTCTGTGATAAAACATTTAAGAATGGGAAAAAACTGCTGCATAAGAGCAATTTGCAGCCAGAGAGAGGAGTGAGAATATATGAGAGAAACAACTCTTCAGACACTGAGGTCAGTTGTCATAGGTTTACTTGTTCTAAATAATGGCCCATCTTCGTGAACGAAGATTTGGGGAAAGGTCTTTTACCTTTCCAGCCTGCGCAATGGATTTTTTAGGTGAGACACAGCCTGCGCTGAACTGAGCCCACCCTTTAATCCTAAGGTTCATCTGCCGGGGCCAAGCAAGCTTGGACAATGGCAGTTTGCAGAGGCTGCTGAGCTCTTTGGGCTGGAAGTCAGCTTAAAGAAGACAGAAGTTCTCCATCAGCCTGCACCTCAGGAAGTCCCCCACCATCCCCACATCACCATCGGCCAGTCAGAACTCAATTCAGTCCAACAGTTTAATTACCTAGGCAGCCTCATCTCCTCAGATGGTAAGATTGATGGGGAGATAGACAATAGGTTAGCGAAGGCATATAGTGCTTTTGGAAAACTCCATAAACGAGTATGGCGTAATAAACACTTGAAGAAAAGCACCAAGATCAGTGTTTACAGAGCCATAGTGTTGTCTACTCTTTTATATGGTTCCGAATCATGGGTCATCTACCGCCACCACCTGCGTCGCCTAGAACGCTTCCATCAACGCTGCCTCCGTACAATCCTTAACATCCATTGGTCAGACTATGTGACCAATACATCTGTTCTTGAACAGGCAGCAATTACGAGTATTGAGGCCATGTTGCTGAGAACGCAACTGCGATGGGCAGGGCACGTCTCTAGGATGAAGGACCACCGCCTCCCTAAGATCCTGCTTTATGGTGAACTTGCCACTGGCTGCCGCAAGAGAGGAGCTCCAAAGAAAAGATACAAGGACTCCCTGAAGCAACAACTCAGCCTTGGGCATATTGATCACCATAACTGGTCCACTCTGGCCTCTAATCGGGAGGCCTGGAGACAGACCATTTATAACGCTGCTGATGCTTTTGAGAAAGCACGCAGGATCACTCTTGAGGAGAAAAGACAACGCAGAAAGAATCGAACCTTGCAGAATATACCATCTAAGGAGTCTTTCTGCTGTGTCTTTTGCAACCGGACCTGCCTTTCTCGTATTGGCCTTTTCAGCCACCAACGCGCTTGCATGAAAAATGGGTAGAGCCCTTCCCAAATCTTCGTTCGCGAAGCCTAGCCATGATGATGACTTGTTCTAAAAAAACAAGCAAGCAATTTTTTCTTTCCCCTGCCTCACTGTAAAAGAAAGATGTTGAATGGGGGAGGGTGGTTTGCCTAGGGTGATTCACACACAAAAAAAACCTGGCCGACAGCCCACATTCCAGGTTGATAGCCCTCAGAAGACTGGGGGGGGAGGTGTGGAGTTTTTTGCTTCACTCCTCGGAACCGGGAGACACTCCACTTTTGCTTTAACTCAGGCAAGGTGTGTGTTGGACAGGCTCCGAGGTCATTTTGTTCTCGGCCTGGTCATCTTGAAATAAAGACAAAATAAAATAAAAATTTAGCTATGTTAGTGTGACTTTGTGTATTAGGGATAGTTCAGAACATACTGAAGCTGAAAACCATAACACCACTGAAAGCTCAACAAAATTGATATTTATTACCAAGAGGTGGCCAACAAAACGAACAAACCCAAAAGAGAGGAAGGAGGAGAGAAATGAGCCCTCAGTACGACTTCCTCAGTCACCCAGCTGTTGCTTATAAAGTTATCTTACGAATCCAGAATGCCTAAAATTGCCCATAGCAGGAACTGCATCCTTGGAGAGTCAATAGGTTCACATGTAATGGGTGTCCCCGCAAAACAAAGGCCTTGATGTGAAGCTGCCTTCCCTCCAAAAACAAGCTATCTGCTTTTATACAAATAACTGAGTGACCTCAACCTAGGCAGGTGTGGCCAGCACCGCCCAGCCAGAGGCCCTCAGTCCCACCCCCTGTTATGCAAGTAATATCTCTTCTGCGCATGCGTGGCTTTCCCCGCATCTGCGCACTGCACCCAGGGGGTCTTTTCTAATTGAGTCTGGGGGCGTTACTTCATCTTCTCCTCTTCAGTCTCTCCTTCAAGTGACCTTGGAGGACGGTTAGCCAATCATAAAACAGTAATTAAATATAGTTTATACAAGAACTCTCTTCAAGGGCAAAGTTCCCATTTTATCAGTGCTTGTTTTCTCATAACTTGGCAGGAAAAGAACAAAACTTTTACAAGTGGCTGGGCCAAACACAGACCAAAAGTATCAGCATAAATTCACCCTGACACACTTTGCAAAATTGTAACTGCTTGAAAGAAGGTTGCTGCCCAAATTGTGGGCAATTAAGATAAAGCTAGCTTACGTAAACAAAAGGGACTGTCAGGGAAAGCAGGAAAAACTTTTAGCATGTAGCATTACAAGGGAGACAGAAGAGAGGTGGGGGGAACCTAAGCTGTTTGAAATGATAAAACTTTATGTGACCACTCTATAATAATAAGAATAGGAGTTAGACAACCAAATGTCTATTTAGATAAGGTAGACTTTGTAAAGAGTGTATATGATAGATAATTTTTGAAATTCACTCCTTCCAAATGTATAAAAAGCTGTAGTGTTTCTTTTCTCGGCAGAATGCACGAAGGGGGGCAAAACCCCTCTGCATCTCCCCGGTCATAATAAAAGTGTGCTTTACATATTGTTTAAGGATTTCCTTGAATCAATTTGGCAAACAAGACAGGAGAAGACCTCCGCTCGACTGTGAAGACCCTCCGGAACCAGGGACCCTCTGTGCGCCCTGGGACGTTACTCTGGTGAGGCTCCCCGGGCTCCACTGGATCATCACAGGAGTGGACGAAGATCCTGTACAAAGGTATACAAATTCTAAAGCACTCTTTTATTTTTCCCTAGGGTTTTTGGGAAGGAAACCATAAGTCGGACACTGGTTTTCTAGGGCTCTGGCTTGCTAGCAGCTATCAAGAGCTGCATCTTTCTAATTGTGGGTTTGAGTTCCACTAGAAAGTTGCGTAGGCTTTGATTGTGAGTTAGAGTCTCACCAAAGCTATACCAAATTCCTCGGGCTAAGAGGATTTGGAAGAAAGGGACAGATGGTTTACCTTTGTGACTGGATTTTGGACTTGGACTCAGAATTGCGATCATTATAAGTCTGGTATTATCTTTGGATTTGTTTTAAACCATCTGTGGGGATCCCTTGTGTGTGTTGATTATATTGTTTGCTTTTGTTTGTATTGTCTTTTATGTCATAAAATTACAGTTGTGTGTTAAGTAAGCAGATATTGGGAATTATATTTTTTTATATTTGTTACCATTTTACTTCCAACCATGGCAAAAAGACTACCTTCATGTGTTTATGGGAGATAGTAGTTTCATTGTTTACAAAACTAATTGGGCAGGAAACTGACTCTAACACTTATTGTTTGCAGGAATTAGGCCCGAAAGTTTGCTGGTCACTTGCAGATGCCACAAACTCCAGGCTTATCAGTCTCTCTGCTAACAGCAAACAAAAGTGCTAGCCCTTATCTGTGCTCAATTTGTAATAATTGTTCACTTCGTAAATTCATAATCTGCGTTAAATGTTGGCAATTTCGGCGTGTTAACCTGAAAATAGGGACGGGATTGGCACTGGGGGATTTAGAACTAGAAGATGAAAGCATGTGTATTTGTGGAGAGGTCTTACAAGGTTGGAGAATGCGTTGGCAAAGAATTATAAATTGCACGGACAGGACTTTAGCAATAGAGTGGTTGAATTTAGATACTGTTCTTGTACAGTGCCAGAGGGCATAACGAGATCTGTATGTGAAATAAGACAAAAGGAATAGAGATGGTTTTCCTTTGTTAGTGTCCAAATTGTGGAGATTGCTAATCTGTGTTAGTGGCTATAATTTGTAGAGAGTAGGGATATTTTAGGGCAGTAGGAACACCTTAGAAAGGAACTTTTATTTTGTTCTCAATGTCAGGCTGAAAATTCCTGCAAGACAACAGAACAGGAAGTACTAAAACAACTGACAGAACTAGTTCAAAGCCTTCCTGCTTTAAGGACTGTGAGAAAAATCTCATTTATTGAATTTAGAAAGACGGCAAAAGTTTGCAAAACAAAAGGAATAAAATGAAAAGGAAAAATTACAACACGTGTTGGGTGTCCTAGGCATGCAGGATTCCCAGGAACACACCCTTCAATTCAAAAGTCTGGCTTTTTAAACATTCTTAAGGTTCAACCCCGTTTACGTCATAGAAGAGGCGTTCCCCTCTTTCTGGTTGGCTGTGTCGTGCTGGGAGGTGGAGTGTCCAGCAGCATGGCAGCTTCCAGGACCAGCCATGTGGTATAAGGGGTTTCCTTACCAATATTCATTTACAGTTCCCTATTCCCGTTCGCATGTTTCCCTGACACCGGTTCCAGGCTGAATCCGGCATCTTACAACTCCGCGATACGCCTTATAGGTTAGTAAAGAAAAACTCTTATGTTAGTGATTTGTTAAATTCATTTGCTTGTAATAAAACCGATTCTTTATTTCTCACAGGACTAATTGACCCCATAAACAATTGAAAGTGGTGCTGTGTGGTGTGTGTGGTGTGTACCAGAAGTGTGTGACTGAAATCACAGAGCGAGTGGGAGCTTGAATTTGCATCTCTGTTATCTTGCAAAGGGCACGGCCAGACGCAGGCAAAGTGAAAGCTAAAAATGGGAAACCAGGAGGGAAAACAAGAGGTGGACAAAAACCCTTTAGGATGTATTTTAACACACTGGAAAGAAATAGGGGGACCCCCGGGTGGGAACACTAACAAGAAAACTCTAATCAAGTACTGTACCGAATGGTGGCCCCTGTATAAACTAGGGGAAGGCGCAAAGTGGCCAAAGCATGGATCATTAGACTATAATATTGTGGTGTTTTGAGACCCCCAAAAATCCAATATCCGAATCCAAGCCCTCCCCCCACAATTCACCCCCGTGTGAGAGGGGTTTTCCAGACACAACACAAGACTCAATATGGAGCAAAAGGTAATTATATTACAATTATTACACAAATAAATATTATTATACATTATATACACAATTCTAACTATCTCTCCTATGGTAAAGCAGTATTTACATTGGATCAAATCTCTTTTCCCTCCAATAAAAGTCCAGAAGGGAAGAAGGAAAGATCCTTTCCACATTTAGGGCAGCAGTGTCTCTCTTCTTCAATGCATCAGTTGTAGCTGGAGTTGTAGCTGGATCTCTCTCTCCACTACACACAAGGGGGTCTCCTCTCACCCCTCTCGGCCCTTCAACTCCAATCGAAGGTCTCTCTCCCGTGGACTGTGAAGCAGGGACAAGGCTCGCCTTACCACGTCATATCACGAAGTGCAGGGGTCTTCGTGACAGTCACTTCCTCAGGGGATTTACCCCCCGAGTCAGAACGTTTAGGGCAGCTTTCAGTTCAGTCTTTTGCCCCAAGTGTTTTACCAGAGCTCCTGTGCTCTGTCTCAGCTGCCAGCCTGGCAGCAGCAGAGAGGGGGCAAGGCCACTTCCCCCGCATTCCGTCCGGCCGTCCCAGTCCAGCTTCCAGGATGTCTTGAGCTTCTCAGCTCCTCTTTCTCCGGTGCTGCTGCATTCCAAGACTCCCCTCAAGTAGGAGTCCACCCCCTCCTCCTAGGAAGGGGTCTCAAAGGGGTTTTGGGGGGAGCTGATTCAGTTCTTACCCCAAAACTGTCTCTGTTGAACTTAGTCCTCTCTCTCTCCATCGGATAGCTCTGTGTCTCTCAGCTTAGCTGCATGCCGTCTTTGCTGCTTGTTTCTTGTCTTCTTGACTTTCTGCCCCAGTTCTCTGCTCAGTGCTGTCTCTGCCGCCACTCCTGCTGCCCACTCACAGTAGAGAAAGACTCCCAGCTTTTCAGCTACAGAACTTGGTCCAGTTTAACACTGTTTCCAAGTTTCTGCAGCCCCCCAGCTGGGGCTGGGGGGCCATGGCCCCCAGCGGGGCTCCCTAGCCCCTCAGCTCCTTGTGGCTTCACAACATGACCACTTCTCCTCCAACTCCCTCATCATCCTTCTTTTCCAGTCTGGTGTGACATATTTAAATTTTGCAGGGGCGCTGATTGGATCAACCCCAAGAGACACCACCCCCTCGGGGGTTACCATTTTTTTAACTCCAGGGGGAAAACCACTTTTTTTCCCCACCACAAATATCTTACTACAGTTAATGTTGTTTTTGCGAAGGGAGGGAAAATGGGATGAAGTAATTTATGCTGATATATTCTTTTCTTTGAGGGAACACCCAGAATGGCAGAGGGAGTGTGGCATTAATTTGGCCCCACGAGATCCATTTGTTCTAACTTTAGAACAAGAGAATCTAAAAGAAGGAATAGGGAAGCTTAAACAATGTTGTTCAGCATGTTCTATAGGACAGAGGTGTTTGAAATATAAGAACAGTGAACTAGAAAGTGGAATTGATGATTATGTAAGTCCCTTTGGAGAAAGGGCAAATGAAATAGCAGAAGAGGGGGCTTCCATTCCCCCCTCAGGGTTGGTAAAAGATGAGGACAATAAATTGTCCTCATCCTCAGGACAGCAAGAGAGGGATGGAGAAAGGGGAAGAAGAAAAACTTCTCTTTCCCCGTCTTTATCTCCCCTGAGCAGGCAAACGCAGCAAGATGAGGGCAAAATCTGTTTCACCACACACAGGGGCCAAATGAATTATACAAGCCCCTTTAAGAGAACCTGCAGGACCACAAGGACCTATAAGGCTTAAAGTTAATTTCTCTATGGGAGATCTAGAAAATTGGAAGAATATTGCTCGTAAATATAGAGATGACCCAGTTGGGGTAGCAAAGAAGTTTAAAGCATATATTAAGGCTTTGGATCCAGACTGGGAAGATATCGATTTGGTGCTAGATGCTTTGACAGAAACTGAAAAGGAGTTAGTATTAAAAGCAACCAGGGCATACGCACAAACTATGTTAATGCCTGATGATGATTTAAATATTTTCTTTCCACAAGACAAACCACATTGGGACTATAATAATCTCAACCATTATCAATTTCTCCAGAAATACCGGGGGTGGGTGGCTCACAGAATGGAAAATGCAGTTCCCAAAGCTGTAAACTGGGGTTCTCTTTATGCAGTAAAACAAAACATCGGAG
The DNA here is from genome assembly GCF_003984885.1 of Neopelma chrysocephalum. Taxonomy (NCBI): domain Eukaryota; kingdom Metazoa; phylum Chordata; class Aves; order Passeriformes; family Pipridae; genus Neopelma; species Neopelma chrysocephalum. The sequence goes on from NW_020925503.1 coordinate 379,660, forward strand.
AAACCCTCACTGAATTTCTAGATCAAATAAGGGAAGCAATGCGAACTTACACCACCTTGGACCCGTTAGGGGATCAGGGCAAACAGCAGCTAATCTCACTGTTTCTGGGTCAATCCTCAGATGACATCTGACGCAAGCTACAGAAGTTAAAAATTGAAGATCAAAGAGATATTGAAAAATTAATTGAGGAGATGTGGCGGGTGTACAGGAACAGGGAAGGGATAGAAAGACAGAAATTAGGTAAAACTATCACAAAGGCAACTATCACCACCCTGGATAGGAGAGACCCTCGCTCGGGAAGACCTGGACGACACCCTAGAAACAGTGACTATCAAACATTGAGACCAAACCAATGTGCAATTTGTAAACAAAGTGGACACTGGAAAAGAGAATGCCCCCAAAACAGACGAAAACCTACTTTGGTGGCAGAATTAGACCAGGACTAAAGGGAACCAGGGGGTTTGTACTCCAGAGACCCCCTGGTTATCATGGAATTGGGGAAAGACAAACATAAAATAGAGTTTTCGGTAGATACTGGAGCAACATTTTCTGTGTTAAATCAAGAACTAAATGTCATAGATAATGTATCTTTGAATGTTGTCGGGGCCACTGGTCAAATTGAGAAGGTATCTTTTATGAAACCTTTAAGTTTTAAATTAGGTAAGACTTTAGGTATACACAAGTTCCTCTATATGCCTCACGCACCTAAATCACTTTTGGGACGGGATTTACTAGAAAAATTGAATGCAGAAATTAAGTTTAAAAATGGGGATATGCAAATTAAAGTAAGAGAAAATGAACTAATCGAAGTCTTAAATCTTGCTTTAATTCAGGCACAGATATCGGGAGAAGTGCCATCATCAATCCTTGATCAAGTCTTCCCTGGGGTGTGGGCCGACGGGACCCCAGGAAGGGCTAAAAACGCTCAACCTATAGAAGTAAGGCTAAAACCCAGAACACAGCCTGTAAGAATCAAACAGTATCCTCTCAAACTAGAAGATAGAAAAGGGATTAAAGAGATAATTGACAATTTTATCAAATTTGGGTTGTTAACTGAATGTGAATCAGAATACAACACACCTATATTGCCAATCTGAAAACCGGATGGCAAAAATCATAGACTAGTTCAAGATCTCAGAGCTACTAATAAAATTGTTGAGGAACTCCACCCAGTGGTAGCAAACCCATATACACTTTTGACCAAACTAAAAAATTAATATATCTGGTTTTCTGTCCTAGACTTAAAAGATGCCATTTTCTGCTTGCCTTTGGACCCTAAAAGTAAAAAATTGTTCCCCTTTGAGTTGGAAAATCCGGACACCAGTTGCTGATCTCAACTCACCTGGACCGTATTACCTCAAGGATTTAGAAATAGTCCTATGATATTTGGAAACCAGCTTGCAAAAGATCTTGAAGAATGGACTGCACTGTCAGACAGCAGAGTCCTCTTGCAGTATGTGGACGATTTGTTAATTGCCACCAGGACCCAGGACGATTGTGAAAGCTGGACTGTAAGCTTATTAAACTTTCTGGGACTGAAAGGGTACAAGGTATCAAAAAAATAAAGCCCAGATTGTCAAGAAAGAAGTTATTTATCTAGGATATGAAATCTCAGGAGGACAACGTCGACTAGGAACAGAGACAAAAGAAGTCATCTGTAAAATACCTTTGCCCCAGACTCCAAAGGAGCTTCACACATTTTTAGGAATGGCTGGCTGGTGTAGGCTTTGGATCCACAAATATTGACTGATAGTCAAACCCCTATACCAGATTCTGCAAGACAGGATTTGAAGCCGGACAAGGCCCAGAAAGCAAATGTAACAATATGAAAAGTAGAGAGTTAAATTCAGAATGTAGGTATAAGCAAGAGCAGAAAAGCTTAGTCTTAGAAACAGTGGGGGCAATAATTCATTAAGGTATGCATAACACACTGACACAGGAGAACAAGAACACATGTACTCAGGAGAACAGTCTGATAAAGAAGGAAGATGAGCCAAAATCTAGGTATCCTTGCAAAATCATCAGAAACTTTTGCCAGATACACTAAGATGTCAGCCAAAGTAAGAAAGTTCACAAAGTTCATGATGACTATGGGAGGCGGGCAGGGGGGTTCCCTGAAGTTGAAGGCCAGAACTCATCATCATCATGGCTAGGCTTCACGAATGAAGATTTGGGAAGGGCTCTACCCACGTTTCTTGCAAGCGCGTTGGTGGCTAAAAAGGCCAATACGAGAAAGGCACGTCCGGTTGCAAAAGACACAGCAGAAAGACTCCTTAGATGGTATATTCTGTAAGACTCGATTCTTTCTGCGTTGTCTTTTCTCCTCAAGAGTGATCCTGCGCGCTTTCTCAAAAGCATCAGCAGCGTTATAAATGGTCTGTCTCCAGGCCTCCCGACTGGAGGTCAGAGTAGACCAGTTATGGTGATCAATATGGCCAAGGCTGAGTTGTTGCTTCAGGGAGTCCTTGTATCTTTTCTTTGGGGCTCCTCTCTTGCGGCAGCCAGTGGCAAGTTCACCGTAAAGCAGGATCTTAGGGAGGCGGTGGTCCTTCATCCTAGAGACGTGCCCAGCCCAACGCAGCTGTGTTCTCAGCAACATGGCCTCAATACTTGTGATTGCCGCCTGTTCGAGAACAGATGTATTGGTCACATAGTCTGACCAGTGGATGTTTAGGATTGTGCGGAGACAGCATTGATGGAAGCGTTCTAGGAGTCGCAGGTGGTGGCGGTAGATGACCCATGATTCTGAGCCATATAAAAGAGTAGACAGCACTAGAACTACCCTTCCAGATTCTCCCCAAATTAAAGACCACACCTCTAACTCCGCCTAAACTCCACCTGTTATGAATATTGAAAATGTCTGTTGCAATTATATGAATATGCATGTAAAAAATGTTGTAATCACTTGCAGAAATGATATATAAACCTGTTCTTCCACTGAAAAGGCAGAGCAGTTTTGTCCGGGGCGACCCGGTTGCTCTCTGACGTCGGAATAAAGTACCTCCTGCTTATTGACTGGAAATTCTGTCTCTGAGCAGTTTCTCCGCGCCTTCTTTGGGGCATAAAATCGGCATCAGATTAAACAATTAGTGTGGACTGGAGAAGCTAGGCAAGCTTTGCATCAACTTAAGAAGGAACTGATGCAAGCACCTGCACTAGTCCTTCCAGATGTGACTAAACCTTTTTTGCTTTTTTCACACGAAAGGCAAGGGATTGCATTGGGAGTTCTAGCCCAACAGGTCGGACCATATCGACGAGCAGCAGCATACTTCTCTAAACAATTAGATGAAGTAAGCAAAGGATGGCCAGAGTGTTTGAGAGCAGTGGTAGCAGTAGTGCTAAACAAACAAGATGCCTGAAAGTTCACAATGGGACAGAAAATGACTGTTCTAATATCACATGTGGCTTCAGCAGTGCTAGAACAGAAAGGCAGTCACTGGCTCTCGCCCTCCGGGTTTCTCAAATACCAAGCCATCCTAGTAGAACAAGATGACGTGGAAATCATTACCACTAACATCGTCAACCCAGCAATATTTTTATCAAGTTCTATGACTACCGGGGAACCGGTGTATCATAGTCGCATTGAAACAATTGAAGCAACATATTCCAGCCGACCGGACTTAAAAGATACACCACTGCCTGAGGCAGAAATGTGGTTTACTGACAGAAGCAGCTATGTGAAAAACGGAACCCGCAAAGCAGGATATGCAATAACAACCACAGATCACATCATCGAAGCACAGGTGGCACCTCTGCACAAAAGGCAGAGATAATTGCACTCACCAGAGCATTGCAATTAGGAAAGGGAAAAGACATTAATATTTAGACAGACTCAAAGCATGCCTTTGGGGTAGTTCATGCTCAGGGAGCAGTATGGAAAGAAAGAGGACTGCTCACATCACAAGGAAAACAGATAAAGCATGCAGAAGAAATCCTATAACTACTCAAAGCTGTCCAATTACCAAGAAAGTTTGCCATTATGCATTGCAGAGGACATCAAAAAGGTAATACGGACCAGGAAAAAGGTAACCAATTGACAGATCAGGATGCGAAAAAGGCAACAGAAAACGACCAGGTAGGACTTGCCTCCCTAGTCCCCGATGGCAAAATCATAGAGGTAAGCTCTAATATATCATATTCAAAGGAAGATTTAAAATTAATAAAAGATCAGCAAGCTCAGCTCAAAGGTAATATGTACCATATAAAAACAGGACAAGTAGTAATACCTGAAAGAATACTATGGAAAGTTGTACAGGCAGAACATAACAAAACTCATTGGGGGGCAAATGCACTGCATAAACACCTAAGGAAACAAATTATAGGACGAAATTTATACACTATAATAATCCAGGTTACTAAACAATGCAAGACTTGCCTTCACAATAATCCTCACACAACCAATAAAATCGAGATAGGGACAATTGGCAAAGGTAACCTCCCAGGGCAACACTGGCAGATAGATTTCTCAGAGCTGCCTAAGAAAGGGGGTTACAGATACCTATTGGTCTTAACAGATACTTTCTCAAATTGGCCAGAGGCTTTCCGGACGGGAAGCAATAAGGCTCGAGAAGTTGTCAAGGTACTACTTAATGAAATTATCCCCAGGTTCGGAGTACCTGACATCATCTCCTCGGACCGAGGACCACATTTTGTAGCTAGTATTATACAAAAGATTAGCAACATTCTGCAAATTGATTGGCAGTTACACACTCCATATCAACCACAGGCAAGTGGTCAGGTGGAGAACACGAATGATTTGGTAAAACAACAATTGGCAAAAATCTGTCAAGAAGTAAATCTGCATTGGTACCAAGCCTTACCTCTAGCCTTATTGCGAATAAGGGTCAAACCTAAGACTAAAGAAGGGCTAAGCCCTTTTGAAATGTTATACGGGAGACCCTATAGAAATTATTATCAAGGAGAAGACCTCATACAAGTTGGGGAAGGATATATACGAGAATATCTGATCTCATTGAGTAAGCAATTGTCAGAAATTAACAAACAAGTAATGAGTACTCACTCAAGGGGAATAGACCAGCCCTTACATAACATTTCCCCTGGAGAGTGGGTGTATGTTAAAACTTTTTCAGGCCAACCACTAGATGAGAAGTGGAAAGGACCATACCAAGTGCTTCTGATGACCTCCACAGCAATCAAAATCAAAGAACAACCTACCTGAATTCATTATTCACGAGTGAAAAAGTCACCTAGAGAAACATGGATGTCAGAACCTGTAGGACCAACAACCCTCAAGTTTACTTGACACTAGCTGTTGGAACTCTGATAAGTATAATAACTCTGGCTCAAGCCATTACCTTAGACTGGCCATGGTCTCAGACATATTGGATATTCTGGTATGTCTGGAAGAGACATTTCTAATTTAAATCTGGCCACTGTGGTCATACACAAAAATGAACCATATTTAGAACACGATTGGGAGAAAAGGAATGGGCTTAGTATCCTAAATGGAATAACTGGGGAGATACAAATAGGATGTAGAGGAATTAATATACCTGACCATGAGAAACAAATGTCCCAGACCCAAATCACTGTAACAGAACCCATAGAATATAACAAGGAAAAACTGATTGATAAGTCCATCTGTGCATCTGATCAGTGCTGGCACAACTTTACATTGGACAAACCAGTTTCTGTAGTATGTCTTTGGGCTACTTTGAAAGGAGACAAGGCACTATCAAAGAAATTTGTAATGGACACCACAACAACAGTATCTACTTCAACAACACAGACTTCTGCTAAACTGACTCCTTCCTCATATACACCCTCAGAATGTACAGAAAAAAGTAATAATCTTTCCCTTGTAGGACCTTATGTAATTAGACAATTGTGTTGGTTTGAAAAAACAGGAATTTCAAAAAAGCTAATTTTAAAAGGTTTGCTACAATTTGTTCTAATGTGAGATAGAAGAAGTTTTCAGACATGCACAACTTAGTATAGGGGGAGGGGAATATATTACAATTTATTATTACCATATATACATATATATACACATGTAACAACTTAACTATCTCTTCTATGGTGAAATAATATATATACATAGATCAAATCCCTCCTATCCTTTCAAAAAAGTCCAGAAAGAAAGGAGAAGAAGTCCTCGTTTCACTTTCAGGTTACAGCTCTTTCAAATTAATTTTCTACGGCACTGGTAAGTGTCTTTTATTTTTAAGGCAGCAGTTTTGGTCTGTCGCAGAAAGAATTCTCCTTTCTTCTGCCGCCCGAAGTACAAGGGATTAAAGTCTTTATCCCCTGTTCCTGTTTTCGGATTCACTGGTCCGATTTGCTGCTGCAGGGTCCAGTCAACTTCTCACCACTCCTCCCCTCCACGGTGGGAGAAGGCGGCAAGGTCGGCTGGAAAACTCCTGAGGAGTTTAACTCCCGCAGTCTTGGCTGGGCCAGGACAGCGGCGGCCCAGGGACTCCCCCAAACCGATGGGGGAGACTCCCCTCGGCACTTACATGACTGGATGTTGCAGCCGCCTTTCCAAAGGTCAGGGTTCTTCAGCTTGGCCCTCTCTCGCCACCCCTCGACTCGTGTTGGCTCCATTCCAGCGCTGTGTTTGCCTGCCAATTGCAGCCCTCTGGCTGGCCGATGGGGCACCTCGCTGTTGTTTTTCTCCCCCGCCACTGCGAGGGGGGAGAAAATGCAACCCAGGGGGTCTTCCCAATCTTTCGGGGTCCTCCTCCGTCACTGGTTTCAGGGGGGCTCCACTCCATGGCCGGGGGCAGAGGCCCCTTGGCCCTGCGCCACACCTGGCATGTTCAAAGCATGGCTCCTTCTCCTCCTAGATGCGCAGTTAAAAATTAACCTCTTCTCTTCCATTTTTGTGAGCATGTAATTTCCACAAGGGCTTACGAGCTTTCAATTGGTCCAGTATTAAAAACAATACTCCCTGGGGAAATGCCTTTTTTCAAACCACCACAACAATCTAATGAGCAGAAGTTACTCCTGGACCCTACTTATTCACTAAAAAAGGTCCAGGCAAAAATCCAAACAGACATATCCTCTATAAAAGGGGATTGTCAGCCCTTCATCCTCCAAAACCTTAAAGGATGGAGTGCTTGGTTAAGAACTAGATCCCACCATGAAAGAATATGAAAAGATCTGACAGGATGGTTTGGATCAGGACTAGGTGTATTAAATTCAGTAGATCAGGAAATATTAATTAATAAACTCAGCACTGTAACCTCTGATTTGGGAAAACTGGAGGTGCCACTAAGATCATCATTAATGACTATAGCTGAAACACAATCTCTTGCTACAGACTTGATGATCTTGTTAACTAAACACACATCTGAAGATTTTCAGGTTGTGACTAATGTTTTTGGAGGTTTACAAGAAAATGTCTCAATAGCAATACAGTGTATCCAAACCCAGCAATCGATACAATCCGTAGCTACAGGAGTTATAAGAGAAGGAACATCAGGAATTTTACCTCAAGAAATAAGAGATCATATCCAGAAATGACACCACAACCAAATTTGAGAAAGAACATCAGACATGGTGGCAATTAGTAAACTTCACATATAACTCAAAGCAGGAGCAGATAGAGACATATGTTCTTACCATCCATGAGGCAAAAGAACAGACCATATTTCCTGTCTTAGCATTAGGAGCAATACACTGGGACATAGTAGTTAGACCCATGGGACATAATGTCTGGGCAAACTATGATAGGGACATAGGGAGATGGCAAACTATCAGCACAGAAGCCTGTATACCCAGAGAACAACTAGGATATGTATGTGAAAATGCTGTAACAGAGAATGAGGATTTATGTTTAGATACGGAAGATAGTATATGTACTTTTGAAATGTTCCCAAATACACAGGCACAGTCTCAAGTATACTATGTAGACAAAGGATGTGCATGCATCAGGACACCTTGCACAAGTATAACTATTGATGACTGTGAAGAATCAACTAATGGTACTAACTTCTGTGTTTGCAATTTTACTAAAATAATAGGACGTGACTTTAGTTACACTGCTCCTGTGACCACCATGCAATTGATCTCAGAAAAATATATGTTATATCATGAAGTGCTAAAACTACAAATAGGCATGAACATTAATATCCTCCAGAAAATGCTCTATCATCCTGATCTTGAACAAACGATGGAAAAGGTAAATGCTACTTCATGTTGCATGCTGTGGCAAGTAAAACACGACACCGTGGAGATTAAAAACATCATTACCTGTGAGAAATATCGCTAATTAAAATTTCGGAGACCAACAAATAAAGTGAAACAAAGAACTTTATTAACAGCGTGCTGGGTGCACCGAACTCGTGACCCGGTTCAAGCACACCTTACTGGGAGGGATGAACCTTTTTAAGGTCTCTTGATTTACATAATCACTCCCTCGCTCCTCCCATGCCAGGCCTCACTCTTTTTTTCCTTAAAAGGTAATCTTTGCCTTTTGGTACAGTTCATTGGTTGTTCCCATCCACCTATGAGGTTGTTTCCCTGCCTCCAGCTGCATGGTCCCTTGGCAGTAAGCCCAAATTGGTCTTACTGCCCTACATGCTTTCCGATTCTCCTCCCTACTATCATCATCATGGCTAGGCTTCACGAACGAAGATTTGGGAAGGGCTCTACCCATGTTTGTTACAAGCACGCTGGCGGTTAAAAAGTCCAATACGAGATAGACAAGTCCGATTGCAAAAGACACAGCAGAAAGACTCCTTAGATGGAATATTCGGCAAGACACGATTTTTTCTGCGTTGTCTTTTCTCCTCAAGAGGATCCTGCATGCTTTCTCAAAAGAAGCAGCAGCATTAAAGATAGTGTGTCTCCAGACCTCCCGACTGGAGGCCAGAGTAGACCAGTTATGTTGATCAATCTGACCAAGGCTGAGATGTTTCAGGGAGTCCTTGTATCTTCTCTTCGGGGCTCCTCTCTTGCGGCAGCCAGTGGCAAGTTCACCATAAAGCATGATCTTAGGGAGGCAGTGGTCCTTCATCCTTGAGACGTGTCCTGCCCAATGCAGCTGTGTTCTCAGCAACATGACCTCGATACTTGTATATCGGTGGAGGGGTATGGACAGAATGCTCACAGATCATTATGACCGGCAAAATGTCCGCTTTATTAGCAGAAAGACATCTTTTATATTACTTATGACACACAGACATGTGATTCTCTTCAATGCTACATTGGATACATAAGGAAAACATACTTTGTTGTACAGTACTAATTGGATAACAGCAGGTGTCCATAAAACTTGTTTACCTGCCAAAAGAACTCCTCCTTCACCTTGGCACAAGGCCTGCAGCCATATTAGTGGCGTAGTATTTTTTACTGTCTGCACCCAGCCACGCCAAGGCGAAGTTCGCAGAAATGCAATAGAAATTGTTCGCACAATTTCTGTCCACCGACACTTGTAACTGCTGCCTGTTCTAGAACAGACATATTAGTCACATAATCTGACCAGTGGATGTTTAGGATTGTATGGAGTCAGCATTGATGGAAGCGTTCTAAGAGTCACAGATGGTGAAGGTAGATGACCCATGATTCGGATCCATATAGAAGAGTAGACAGCACAATGGCTCTGTAAACACTGATCTTTGTACTTTTCTTCAAGTGTTTATTTCGCCAAACTCTTTTATGAAGTTTTCTGAAAGTACTATATGCCTTTGCTAACCTGTTGTCTATCTCTCCGTCAATCTTACTGTCTGAGGAGATGAGGCTACCTAGGTAATTAAACTGCTGGACTGATTTGAGCTCTGATTCGCCAATGGTGATATGGGGATGATGGGGGACTTACTGAGGTGACGGTTGATAGAGAACTTCAGTCTTCTTTGAGCTGACTTCCAGTCCAAAGAGCTCAGCAGCATCTGCAAAGCAAGATGTTAAACACTGCAGAGCTACTTCTGTGTGGGCGACAAGGGCGGCGTCATCAGCATAAAGCAGCTCCCGGACAAGGTGATTTAAGGTCTTAGTATGGGCCTTCAGTCGCCTTGGGTTGAATAGGCTTCCATCAGTACGATATCGGATGTAGATACCGTCCTCATCATCGAGGTCGACCGTGGTCCTTTGGAGCATCATGCTGAAAAAGACTGTGAATAGGGTTGGTGCAAGAACACAGACTTGTTTCACACCATTGGTTATTAGAAAGGGCTCAGAAAGTGCATCGCCATATCTGACTTGGCCGTGCTGATCCTCATGGAGTGAGATGATCATTTTAAGGAACTTGGGGGGACATCCTAAATGTTCCAAAATCTACCACAGACCTTTTCTGCTCACAGTATCGAAAGCCTTGGTGAGGTCAACAAAGGTTACATAGAGACCTTTATTCTGTTCCCTACACTTCTCTTGCAGTTGTCTGAGAACAAATACCATGTCTGTGGTACTCCTGTTGGCTCTGAAACCACATTGGCTTTCAGGTAGAATTCCTTCTACTATAACGGGTATTAGTCTGTTCAAAAGTATTCTTGCCAGGACTTTGCGAGCAATGGAGAACAGAGTAATACCACAGTAATTTGAACAGTCTGATTTCATTCCTTTCTTCTTATACAAAGTGATGATGACTGCATCACGAAGGTCTGATGGTAGTTCACCTAGTTCCCAACAGTGCACCACAAACTCGTGGAATTTGGTATGGAGTGCAAGGCCCCCATGTTTCCAGACTTCGGGTGGAATTCCATCAACCCCAGCTGCCTTGCCAATTTTCACCTGCTGTATGGCTTTAAGAGTTTCTCCCAAAGTGGGGACAATATGCAATTCATTCTTCACCAGTTGTTGTGTGATGTACTGAATTGCTGAGTCTTGGACTACACGGCTAGTACTGAAAAGAGTCTGAAAATGTTCAGACCATCGATTCAGAATGGAGGTTTTATCTGACAGAAGTGTTTGACCATCAGCACTGAGTAGAGGGCTTTGGACCTGGTATGTAGGCCCGTATGCTGTTTTCAAGGCCTCATAGAATCCTCTATGATCACCCATATCTGAGTTTTTTCAGCTAGATTGATCCACCACTTGTTCTGGATGTCACAGAGTTTCTGTTGGAGCTTGCTGCATGCAAGACGAAAGGCTGCTTTTCTTACATGACAGGATGGCAGTGCAAGGTGTGCTTGGTGAGCAGATCTCTTCTTCCTCAACAATTCCTGGATCTCTTGATTGTTTTCATCAAACCAGTCCTTGTTCTTCTTGAAGGAGAACCCTAAGGATTCTTCAGAGGACTGCAGGATGCTGTTTTTAATATGGTGCCATAGTGTTTCAGGAGAGGGATCTATAGAATCTCTGGAATGATTTTCGAGCCTGGTTTGAAGATTTGCCTGGAATCTTTCTCTTACTGTGGTTGATTGGAGATTGTTAACTTGGACTCTTCTCCTTGGGATACTGCCCCTTTTAGGTTTGAACTTAAGATTGAAGTTAAGTTTACAGTGCACAAGTCGATGGTCTGTTCGGCATTCTGCACTAAGCATCACGCGGGTATGATGGACATCGCGAACATCCCTCCATCGCACCAAGACATAATCAATGAGGTGCCAATGCTTAGATCTAGGATGCATCCAGGTTGTCTTCAGACTATTTTTCTGCTGAAAGATAATTAATGATGGTGAGCTGTTGCTCCACACAGAATTCTGGCAGAAGGCGTCCATTATTGTTGCAGTTTCCAACACCATGCTTGCCTAATATTCCTTTCCAGGCTTCAAAGTTCTTTCCTACTCTGGCATTAAAATCACCAGGGATAATGATCATATCATCTGCAGGAACCTTTTGGGTAAGGTGGTGCAGGTCAGTGTAGAATTTATCTTTTTCGGCAGGGTCAGCTTGGAGAGTTGGGGCATATATACTGAAGAGGACAACATGTTGCTTGTTGTGTAGTGGAAGGTGTAAGGAGATAATGCTATCAGAATGACCTGTTGGTAGATTTTCGAGTTTAGGAACAATAGAGGTTTTGATCATGAAGCCAACTCCTGAGAGATGCCTTTCGGTTCTGGGTTTACTTGACCAAAAGAGTGTGTAACCGGCACCATGTTCTCTAAGGCTGCCTTCCTCGTGGAGATGAACTTCACTGAGAGCAGCTATGTCGATGTTGAGACGTGATAGTTCATGGGCAATTAGGGCAGAGCAACGCTCAGGACGTCCACTATCCGCAGTATCAAGCATGGTTCTGATGTTCCAGCATGCAAGTGTCAATTTGGGTACACCTTTGAAGGCAGGTGTATGCCTTTGTCTCTTGATCTTTGTGTGACCGCATTAGAAGAAGATGGCTGTTGGCTGCGGTTAACCAACCGGGTGGAGCGTGGAGATGAGCTTTGGTTAGGCCACCTTTTCTAGGCCCCTCTCTGAGTGGAGCAAGCAGTGCTCTCCTTGAAAAAGGCTGCTTGGTCATTCAGGATGCTGCTGAAAGAGGCTGTCATCTCCGGGGTCAGTCTCTAGTGACTAATGTCTTGAACCACCTGTATGCAGGGTTGGGTCTGCGACTTCCAGTGCACCTTATCACCGACCGTTTCATCCCTCGCCTGTCACTACAGGGCTTTACAAATGTGGGTAAAACCTTCGAGCCTGCACAGTGGATTCCTTAGGTGAGACGCAGCATGCGTGGAACTGGACCCACCCTTTAATCCTAAGGTTCATCTGCCTGGGCCTAGCAAGCTTGGATGGTGGCAGCGAGGTCCTCAGGACGTAGGTTTAATTAGAGTGACCTTCCCTTAGATGGATGGCCTTACAGGGCTAAGCAAGTTCCATCTGCCCAGGTTTGAAATTAGAGTCGTCCTTCTCCTAGGATGACTGCCAGAAGGCTAGCGAGCTCATCCTCCCCATGGACATATTTATGTGACCCTTCGGTTTTGACCTGTCTGGCATGGGAGACCCTACCGAAGGCATGTACCTTCGCCAGCATAGCTCGCAACTGCATAGGGGTACGTGGACTTCTTTCCCACTAAAATGGTTAGGGCAAGCCTTTCACTCCCTACTTTTCTGTCACCCAGGTATACTCAATGCCAGGGAAATACCCAGGAACATCCCTTTGTCCTGACCACCCTTACAGGATGCAATAAATAAATCCAAAACAAACCGAACCTGGGCTGTAGCCGCAGGTGAGTCAAAAACAGACCGTTCCGGCCCCCGCACCCACCCGGGGCTCGGGTACCTCCCATGACCCCAGCCTGACAAAAACCCCCCAAACCCCCCAGAAGAACCCACTATCCACCCTGACCTTATCCTCCCCCATCATGTTACCACAGATCTTCCCTCACACTGCTCACCTGTGACACTCCATACAGGACTGCCCCTTCCGCCGGTCCGAGGACCCCTGCGATCCACCCTCCCCCAAACCGGACGGGCAAACCTCTGTGCACTCCAAAGCTCCCCCTCTCCTCTCCCACGAGGGTGCAATCCCCGCTGGCGCGCCTGGCGGCCCGCGCAGTGCACCCCCCTCCCTACTATAACAGTAAGTAAAACAGTAAGTCAGCAGTAAGTAACAGTGATCAGAACAACAAGAACAGTAAGCAAAGCAGTGGCCAGAACAATAAGAACAGTAAGCAAAGCAGTAAGCAGCAGTAAGTAACAGTGATCAGAACAACATGCAACTCACCAGCTCCTGACCACAAAATGGCTCTTCAATCTCCCCAAATAAAATGACCTCCAGGTATGTCAACACGAGGTAACCATGGGAATCCCTGCTTGTAATAAAACCGTCTTATTTATTTCCCACAATCCCCCCTTTTTCTTTTCTTCATGGTTTTATTACAAACTCAACATTAGATGTTTTCATTGTCCTTTTGAGATCGTTCCCATTCAGCTAGCATCTGCAATGCTTTGGTCTTATTTTTCACTTGCTCAGAGCTGGGCCGTAGGACCATGATCCTCTGCATCTCAAGGTTCCCAGTTGTAGCATCCTATGGTGGTCAGGTGCATTCTATGAACTACACTCAGAATTAATCTTATAAAACATGGAATTAAACAATGCAGAAATAATAGTCCAGCAAAGGTGCACAAAAGAAGGAAGCCCAGCTGTTTCCACCATGTTTTCCCGAATGGATTAGCCTACCATCCCTCGTGTACTGGTTTATGGGCTATTTTCCGGACATTGGTCGCTGCATTTGTTATTGCTTTTCCATTATCATCTATTTGCAAACAATAGTTTGAAGTATTAAATTTACCACACACCCCTCCTTCTTCTGCCAAGAGGTAGTCTAGCATCAACCGGTTCTGGTACATGGTTGCTCTGCTCTGGGTTTGCTGGCGGGCCAGTAACCCCAAGTGTTGTGTAGTGTGATTGGTAATTATTTCAATTACTGCTTGCAATCATAATATTCGGTTAAGTATGTGAATAGGAGTTTGATAACTCCAACTCTCATCATACACCCACGTGCTCGGGTCATGTGTCTTTCTAATTCTTTGGGGAGACCATTCATCTTTTTCCCATCCCTGAGTTCTCCCAATTGTACTCTTTTCCCGTTTTAGATCTTCATACAGTGGAACTCCTAGCTTATTCCCCTTCTCTAAAGATAACAAGAAAAACTAAGGTTGTATTAACCCCAGGGCACAGCATCCTGTCCATTTTCCTGGGAGAAGAGTATATGCTCTTTTCCCACATATCCAGAAAAGCCCATCCGGTGCTTTCAAAATTCTTCGGAGATCTTATCTATGTTCTCCCAGAATTTTGAAATTTCACTAATCCCTGAAAAAAAGATTTATTTTTGTTCCTTTGCATTTGTACAATTTCCAACTTCCTATCCATCTACAGTTAGAAGTGTTTTTGCCAGTCCAATAAGTCTTGGGAGCTTGGGGAACATATTTACCAGTAACTGAGTTTGTACTCAAAATTCTTTTACGGGGGTATCTCCAACAAATTGTGAAAAAGGGGCTCCTATTCTTTGCAAACAATCTACCCCAATTGTTGTAAAGCTAATACTCATCCTTCTGACCAACTTATTTTACTTTCCATTAAAGTATTTCTTTCACACTTAGGGCAGTACCTTTCCAAGGCCAATCTTCGGTCATTAGGGGTCCCCCACAAACCCAGTGACGAGCAAGGTTTGTTGCCTTAAGGTTTTTGATTTTTTGATTTTTCTAATTTGTATAAGTTTTAGAAGTAATTATGTAGCAAATGTAGATTTTTAGAAGCAGCTGCATTCATTCCCTCACCCTGTTGAAAGAGAGCAAGGTCTTAAAAACTAACAGGGATAGGTTTGGTACCTGGCTCTGAGAGATGCATTGCTTATGTTTAACATATAACAGAGATGAACAGGGTCTTAAAGGATTAACTAAAATAGAGTTGGTACCAGGCTCAGTTTATGTTGAAACATAACAGAGACAACTTGTTCTATTCTACTGATGTAAGAGATGTTAGGAATGTACTTAGTAGTCATAGATAAAGTGGACATTTGAGGGAGATAAGAAGGCCATGAGTCAGGAGAGGTTTTGCAAGCCCCGTAAACTGGGTCCCTGAACAAAGAAAGTTGAAAAGTTCAGACAATGAAGAGGAGAGAGAGACCCTCGAAGTGAGGCCGAAGAACCGGAACGACCACCAAAAATCTCCCCAAAAGGACGGCTCCACCTCAAGCTCTGCCTAAACTCCGCCTATTATGAATATGATAATTAGATGTTGAAACCAAATGAACATGCATGTAAAAATGTTGTAATCCCTTATGAAAATTGTATAAATTGCCTGACTTTTCACTGAGAACTTCGGAGCTAGTTTGTCCGGTGAGAATCAGCTAGTTCCCCAACGTTGCTCGAAATAAATACCTTTGCTGCTTAAAGACAGAATTCGTCTCTGAGCAGTTATTCTGGCATCACTTTAGCACAGTAGCAACACAGATACCCAACCCTCTTACCCCATTCCATGTTCCCCATATCAATGCCCCCTTAAATTCCATCTAGAATGTTTAGTCTCTCTTCTAGGTAGACCTTCTTCTGTTTAAGGACATCTGCTCCCTAGCCTGAACCACAAGATACAACCAAGAACTGGGTGACTGTGTGCACTCTGTACTCTGAAGAAGACCAAGATGATGAAAAAAAGGGTCCCAGGACGACCCCAGACCCAATTCCCAAGGGGTGGGTCAGGGATGGATCAGGGTAAAGGCCGGGGGGTGGATAAAATCAGGGATTGGACGGACAGTATTATAAAAGTTGTAACACTGGATCAGGGAGCCGTACGCGTCTTGTAACCCCAAATGCCTGAGAGGCACCATTAAACCTTCCCTCACCTTACCTCCAAAATTAGGTTGTCTCAGAGTTTTTTTCTCCCTGAGTTTTCTTTTAGGCAACAGGTTAAACTCAATTGCTATTTTTTCTGCTAAAATAATAAATAAATTTTGTCTTACTAAAGGGAATTCCAAGTCTTTGATTAATTTTTGCTTCAGGTCGAGATATAAATTATTCAATGGTGTTCTATTCTGCTGTACTTTCTCTTTGCCACTGGTAACAACTTCTTCCTTTATTAAATTTTGTCCTTCTTCTTTGGACAAAAAATCCCAACAAATCCACTCTTCACCTTCTGGACAGTCTGACCCTAGTCTGGTTCCTGTCAGTCCCAAGTTTGTCGCCACCCAATACTGCTTATAGCTTTCCACACAAGTTTCTCATTAGTCTTTATTATAACATGCATTGTTCACATATTTGTGTGTCCTAAAGGTCTGTATTACACTTTCTTTATAATAAGCATTGTGATAACATTTTGGACAGTTGCTCTCAACAGTAGTAATCATCAGCTGTAACACTATTATAGTAAGCAGAGGTCCAGTATGACGTGCCTCCACTCCCCATTGCCTATTGGTTTGCAACCAACAGCAGGGTAAAAGATCTTCTTTGCGGCAGGTACAGAGGTCAACTCGGTCTTGCCCTCTACTATGTTTTCAGTGGTATTAAAGGTTCGATTGGTATACTAAAACTTGGTAAAAGTTATTATAATCATCCAATAGTAGTATTTGGTTCACAATGCTTTGTATAAAGAGGTAATGTTCCCGTAGTTATTATACTTTAATCTAGTAGTGAGGCATAAGTCTATTTTTTGTGTTTGTATCCCGCCCTTGCAGCTTCAGTTTGCATCTGCTTTACCACTTTTCTCAACGGTGTCACTTCCCATGAACTAGAGATCCTGCTACGTTCCACAACAAGAAGATGTCTTTCTGTAATATTTCTCCTCAAATTCTGCAAGAAATTTACTTCTGAGTTATTTTTAACTTGGGGAATTCTCCTTGACATTTCCACTTAGGGATGGTAGGGGAAGGCATTATTAGTCCTTTGACTCTTGCACTATAAGTCCACCCTTTCTTTATTGTCCTTACTGTTGTTTCGGTAGTTATCATTGCTCTAATTCTTGGACTAATTAATTTCCAAAGATGGTATCTCTGCGGTAGCACTGTCCAGGTTAACTGAGTCAAACAACTTTTTGGCTTTTTCTAGCTAGCGGTGAGCAAAAGAATGCATCTTTAAGGTCTAAAATTGTAAACCATATTTGGTTGTCTTGTAGACTCTTTGTTTGAATTTAATGGGTGCTTTTAATTGTCTTAATAGGTCTCGCCTTAACAAGGGTCTGGGTGAATTTGGCAAATACAGAAACTTATGTACCCTTATTTGTTTCCCTATTTTGTATTTAAGAGGTGTAAAGAAAAATACTCTTTTCTGCTAGTCGGTGGCTTCTGTTAAATTTATAAATCCCTACTTATGGGTGTTAATTCTTCATTTAAAACAGAAAGAGATGCTCTAGTGTCTATTAAAAAATTAATTTTTCCTTCAGTTTAATTTTAACTAATGGGTGTTGTTGTTACAATAGAGGAAGGAATTTCCTGCAATTTAGGACATTCACGCTTCTAATGTCCCTCTCTGATTTCCTTTTAATTGCTCTCTATTCAATTCGAATGATCTTTCAGCCCTGCCTCTTACCAAGTTACTACGTTTTCCACCAGCACCTTGTCTAAGTTGCCCTCCCTTATTGTGCTCTAAAGCTGCCACCGTGGCGGTTGCTACCAGTCTAGTTAATTTTTCCTTTCTTCCTTATTTTTGTTCTTTTCTAATGATAATACCAGGGCATCCTGGGGTGAAATGGTTATTCCACAGTCTCTCTGCCTTTTTGGATGATTTCGCAAAGAGAAAAACATATCTGTATATATCACTTCATCTCATTTTTCATTATGCCTTAAAAATAACATTAATTGCAAAATTGTATTACAATTTAAAGTTCCATTTGGTGGCTAACTTTTTCCCTTGTTTAGTTTATACAGAGGCCACTATTGTCTGTAATATTTAATCATGGTATTGTCATTGACACTATTTCTAGTCACACCACCCGGATCTTTTCAATGGTTTAAGATACAGCCCAGAGGGTTCTTCCTTGTAACCTTCTTACTTTGGCTATTTCCCATGATAATTCGTAGTTGTTTCTTTATTTCTTTTTCTGTTACCAATTGTTAAGTGTAACTGTTTTTATGTTAGGAAGTGCGGGAAATAAATAGTGGGAAGTTGATTAAAATATATGTCACAGGAAATAATAAAAACCTTTCTTAATTACACTGCCTGCACTAGACACTAAGGTGTTAATAAGTGGTGATTAAAACTAGTATCACAGAACAATAAGAAACTCTTTCCTGACTACCCTGTTTGCACCAGACACTGAGGTATTAATAAGTGTTGATTAAAAGTGGTACTACAAGACAATAAGAAAACTTCTCTTACTCGCAGCACCTACAGCAAATACTGAAAGCTAACACGTGCTGATTAGAATTGATGCTACAAGTCAGGAAGAAAACTTTTTTTACAGCAACTACAACAGATACTGAAAGCTATACTTCACACACACTGAACTCACTAAGCTTCTGGAATAATTTATTACGACACACAAGCTTTAGCTCATACACCGTACATGAACTGCGAATCAGCACACAAACTGCCGACCGAACTGCCAACCAGCACACAGACTCACTCCTAGGCAGCACACAAACTAACAGCTCCAAGGCACTCAGACACCTTCTTTTCTAACTGGAATCACTCAAAAAGCCTTCTCTCTCCTCCACAGAAAACCATATTCTCATTACAGAATATTTCCTTACCCCGAGTCTCTTTCGACTCATCCCAAATATCCAGCATCCTACCCCCTGGGCTATCTGGGGGGATGCCTAGGGTCTTCCCTGACCCTTTCTTCCCTGGGGACCTCTTATTTTTCCTGGTCCCCATTCTGAGGAGTGAGCACACACACGCTCTGGGATATGGTCCTCCCTTAGCACATACACACACACACACACACTCTCTACACCTTCCAGCCTCCTTTTCCACTAGAGTCACCCGAAAACCCTTTTCCTAAATCAGAACCACCCAGACACCTTCTTTCTTAACCGGAACCACCCAGACACATTCTTTCTTAGCCGGAACCACCCAAAAGCTTTCCTACTTAAGTCGGAGCCACCCACAGTCCTCCACCCTGAGGAGTACTGCACCCTTGCTCCACAACAACCACTTCGTCCCTTCGCCAGCCAGTCCCCTCGTGGAGATATGGAAATGCGGCTAGAAGGACCTCTCACTCGCTTTGCACCTTTCGGTACATCTCAGTCACACAAATGCACTCTCCTCTAACCCAACCGCCCCGTAATACTTTGAGGATAGCCCTTCTCTTTTCTTACTGGGTCCCATGCACGAGGTTTGACGGTTGCCGCAGATTAATTTCTATACCAGATCTGGTTCCCTTTCTGTGGGGGGAAGCGGCAGGCCCGTTGAGCCCCTAGAAGTTGAACCCTTAGAAGAGTATAGTATACTGGATGGCATAAGACCGTTCCTGTGAGAAGCAGAGAAGCTAATTAACCATTCCCATGAGCAGTACAGCCTTGAGAAGCGGAGAGTTAATTGGCAAGTTGATAAGTAGATTTAGGGAGGTTAGAAATGTACAAGGACAAAATGTTGGCTATGTTCATGGTGCAGGTGCATGATAATAGTATTTTGTAGAAATTATATTATTTACAAAAATCGTGTGACAAAATGTGGGCTAGCTTTCCTAATAAAGGATGTTGTTGTGCTGAGGCAACAGACAGCACTTGTCTCAACTTCTTGTGCAGTGTGTGTATGTTTATGTGTGTGCTTTTCTATATCGGCCAAACCTAACGACTACGATAACTACCCCATGACACCTTTCTTCCCCCTTTCTTTGTTTCACGCCGTCCGTCCTTGGGTCCTCAGTTGCTGCAGTCCCAGAAGAGGGCCCAGGCCTCTGGATGGCTGAAATTAGCGGGGCGTGCCTTCCAGGTTCACTGGCCCCTCAACCGGACCGACAGATGTTGAATCCCGGACAAGCCCCCAATTATGAGAAATATCTCGAATTAAAATTTCAGAGACGACCAAATAAAGTGAAACAAAGAACTTTATTAACAGTGCACTGGGTGCACCGAACTCGTGACCTGGTTTGAGAACACCTGACTAGGAGGGACAAGCCTTTTTAAGGTCTCTTGATTTACATAACCACTCCCTCACTCCTCCCATGCCAGGCCTTGCTCTTTTCTTCCTTAAAAGGTAATCTTTGCCTTTTGGTGCAGTTCATTGGTTGTTCCCATCCACCTATCAGATTGTTTCCCTGCCTCCGGCCGCATGGTCCCTTGGCAGTAAGCCCAAATTGGTCTTACTGCCTTACATGCTTTCCGATTTGCCTCCCTACTATAACAGTAAATAAAACAGTAAGTCAGCAGTAAGTAACAGTGATCAGAACAACATGCAACCACCAGCTCCTGACCACAAAATGGCTCTTCAATCTCCCCAAATAAAATGACCTCCAGGTATGTCAACACAAGGTAACCATGGAAATCCCTGCTTGTAATAAAACCGCCTTATTTATTTCCCACATTACCGAAGTGGTAAAACTGGAGAACATCATTGGTGGAACATATTTCTAGGAACAACCAATATACAATCACTCACTGCAGCCCAGCTGTTTAACTTCCTGGTTCACCCAGTCTTGGTTTTGATGCTGGCAGTTTTCCTCCTTACAATCACCAATCTATGGATGTGGTGGAGAATTAAGACTATAGCACAACAAGTACATGTGCTCTGGACTGTACAAAGGGTGATGCAAAAGAATTTGCATTAGTTAAAAGAAAGGGGGGGAATTGAAATAAAGACAAGACAAAATAAAATAAAAATTTAGCTATGTTAGTGTGACTTTGCAAAATTGTAACTGCTTAAGGTTGCCGCCCAAATTGTGGGCAATTAAGATAAAGCTAGCTTACGTAAACAAATGAGATAAGGGACTGTCAGGGAAAGCAGGAAAGACTTTTAGCACGTAGCATTGCAAGGGAGACAGAAGATAAAACTTTATGTAACTACTCTATAATAATAGGAATAGGAGTTAGGCAACCAAATGTCTATTTAGATAAGGCAGACTTCTTAAAGAGTGTATATGATAGATAATTTTTGAAACTCACTCCTTCCAAATGTATAAAAAGCTGTTGTGTTTCTTTTCTCGGTGGAATGCACGGGGGGGGAAACCCCTCTGCATCCCCTGGCCATAATAAAAGTGTGCTTTACATATTGTTTAAGGATTTCTTTGAATCAGGGGCAGAACAGGGTGCAGGAAAACGGAGGCAAACCGGGGCCAGAAGCAGTGAGGTGACCAGGCCGAAAACAAAGTGAACCTCAGACCCCTTCAACACACACCCTCCCTGAGTCAGGGCAAAAGTGAAGTGCCCTGCTGTTTCCCGAGGAGAGGAAAAAAAACCTCACCCCCCCCCCCACCAGTCTTCTCACAACCATCAATCTGGAATGCAGGCCTGCTAGTTAGTTCTTTTGTGTGTGTCAATCACTCTAGGCAAACACCTTCTCCCTCCCTTGTTCAACATCTTTCTTTTTCAGTGATGCAGGGGAAAGAAAAAAAAAGTTCCCCCTTGGTTTTTCTAGAACAAGTAAACCTATGACATAATGAAATATCTGTAGCTGTTACAAAAGCAGTTTGTCTACAGGCAATGCACAGACATGCAGATGGAGACAGTAATTGATCCTGATATGATAAGACCTCAATTGAGAGGAGCCATCTAGTTTCATCTCACCGCTCCACCAAATATGCTTTTAATACTGGTCCATCTAACAGGATTTAACGGACAAAATAATTTCTGTCATATTGCTGAAGTCTGTTTATGGTTGCCTGGGGAAAAACAAACGACCTCAAATACTGTTGCAATTGGGGAACATGAGGAAAATATTTTGTGACTTGATACGCTTCAAGGAAAAGTTTGTCTATTCCCTGAAGGGTGTATCTGGTCATTTGAGTCTGCAGGTAACCAAAATAGCAACATTTCGGGAAAGGATAAGAAAGCTAATCTGTTAAAAATGGCTCCAATTTTACCCGATTCTGCTGTGACTAGTGTTAAACAATACCCCATCTCCCCTGCTTCCAGGTGATGCCTAAAGGAGTTGAGGAAAAAAAATTCCAGGGCAATTTAATTAAAGGTGAGATAAGAAACGGATTTAATTAGTGCCTCCAAGGCATAGGATTACAAGACACGAGCGTGCTCTCTGCCTCAGGTGCTTACAATTTATAACACTGCTTGTCCAATCCAAGGTTTTCCCACCCTCTGGCTTTTGCCCTGGTCCACCCCTGGCCCACCCCTGGGGAATTGAGGTTGGGGTCTTTTTGGGACCACCTACTTTGTCCCCCGTCATGGTTTGAGATTGGCCCCCCCTCGAGAAGAGGGGGACTCAGAGGTGATTGGGTGCCAGGGCAGTCTTCCCTGAAGAGCCAATCACCACTCATGTTGTTCGCTTCTGCTCAAAATCATATATACACAGCCCACCGGAAGTGGTTGGCAAGAGTTCTGCTGTTGGTGTCTGCTGCATAGGTGTGGAAGGTCGGGGGGTGGCTGGGTTCCCTCTCTCCCCTCCGGGGGGGAGAGGGGAGCCCTGTGGCCCCCCCAGCTCTGCCTAGCTCAGAGCAGAGTTAGAGGCAGCATTTTGAGTGTGTGCAGTGAGGGAAGAGACTCACGTGAGCACCTGAATCTGACCTGAGGTAAGAGGAGAGAGCCAGGCTTTTGCAACTAAGCTCTCTCCCCCCTCCTTTTCTACAGCTAAGCTGTGGAGGGGGGCTTTCCTTTCCCTCCGCTGGAAAGTGGAGGAGAGGCTCAGCATTGAAGCTGAGCCAAGTGGACGGGCCGTGGAGGTAGGCCCGGCGCTCGGGAGAAAGAGTCCCAAGTGAAATTGGAGACGGACCCCGCCCAGAGAGAGAGAGAGAGGGGGGCCCGGAGGATGTCTCTGCCACGCAGGACAACCAAAAACCTGAGGAGAAATCCACATGCCAGGACGTGGACACTTGATGAGCAAAACCACACTGCAACAGCCTACGAACCAAGGTATGAGAGAGAGAGAGAGATCACACAGCAGCAGGAGAGCAAGGACTCAAAGCTATCTTCTCAGACTTCATGAGGAGGAGAAACTGCAACAAACAACTGGAACTTGGTGAGGGGGGAGCGTTCAGGCCCAGAACACTCCCACAGAGGGACTGGTTACTTTCCAGCCTTGAAAAGGTTCTTTCCTGGACTGAACTTAAAGGAGGAGCTTGAAAGGACTGATTGATAGAGATGTAATATATATATATAGTTGTCTTTAGCTTGTATAGTATTTATTTGTGTAAATAAATGCATATACTTCCCCTTCCCCTATAGAAGCCTCTGGCCTGAAAGTTTCTCTTTGGTGTTGGCATAAATTGTGGGAGGGGGTGGAAGAGCCTGAAAATTGGATTTTTAGATTTCTAACATGGCTCAAACTGCCACACCCCCTAGTCTTCCTCGGAGCACAAAGGGCACATGGTTACCCGGTTCTTGACTGTACTCTGCGGTTTAGGCCAGAGCACAAGTGTTCTCTAAACAGAATAGGCCTACCTTGACAAGAGACTAAACATTTCTAATGGAATTCAGGGGATATTTGATATGGGGAGCATGGAATGGGGTAATAGGGTTAAGAATCTGTGTAGTTGCTATGCTAAGGGTAAGGGAAAGGGTAAAGGAATACATGCTGCTGTTTCTAAAATCTACTTCTGCTATATAACTACTTATAAAACTTATAAAAATAAAAAAACCTAAAAGGACCTTAAGGCATCAGGTCTCCCCTTAGAGACTGGACAAAACGCAAAGGTCTTGTCCAATCTCTACTACTTACACCTACAATATCTATAACTTTGGTATATGCAATGAGCTATTATACAAACACTAAGTATGTATATCACTAATATAAACAGTTGTTTCATCCAGGTCCAATTCGGCAACCATGAAGTGAGTTTGTGGAAGACATCTCCAAAACCCAGTGAGACATCATCCAGAGATACCTTGTAAGGTTAATGTGTCGCTGGCCTTTATATGATAAAGAAATGCAGTATGCTCCTTGAGAGGTGGTAATCAAAGAGATTTATTTGAAACTCCTGCTCCCTTTTATCTCCCAGAACCATGTGATCTCCTTATCCAATAGGGTTGTCTATCTCGGCACATGCTCCTCTGGGCATCTCTGCCCCGGTACGTCCCTCCCTACCTCAGACACGCCCCTACATCACCCCCTTCTCAATTATTTGAGAAGGTCATGAAAACAGTGCAAAACCAACAGTGCAAACAATCAGAACAGTACATTGTAAACTACCAAAGCTTGCAATGACCCAGCACACTGCTTGCTTTGGCTTCTTATACTTCTATTGTAAACCTTTTAAAACTTTCTTATATTCCTAAAGGGTAGTGCAACTTGGAGAAATAACTTTATTAACTTAAAGGCCTTGGCCTAACCGTGCATACTTATAACCTTTATTAATCTGAGGGTTTTAAATAACTGGGGAGTTCAACTTTATTAAGAAACAGGCTAAGCTTAGCAAAACTAAATTCTCTTAAAGTGACCCTGCGGCGGAGGTAGTGTTATTTGTGAGGTGTTTTGTGTTTTAATATTTGTCCAATCATACAACTCTCATATTCATTCATGCTCTCATTCACTGACGGCCATCATTCCACACATAATACACACATTCATGGATTTTTTATTGACTGCTTTTTGCCACACTGGTCGTTCCTAAGTGTAAACCTGAAACGTGAACATAACTCTTTTATAACTTCTGCGTTACTTTGGTTCTTGCTGCTGTGATTGTGTACGTAAGTAGGGTTTAACACACCTGGAAGGAATCCATTTTAACTCTTTTCCTGCAGCTACACAGGCGTAGCCTCTCCCCCACATCACGAGATCTAGCGGTCCCATCCACTGCCCAGAAATCAGATCTCTCACCATGACCGGTGGTTTGGGAGACGCAGGAGCCTGAGGCCTGTGTTGCTTTTCATACTTCTTTCAGCGCTGTCACAATTTAAAAAATTGATAACATATGTGGCTTTCCACAGACGCTCTTGCGGGCTACACAGATTCCCCCCTGGTGGGTGAGTGTGGGATACCTGTAACATGTGAAATTCCCCAATCTGACAGGAAATCTCTTACCTTCTCTGAGATGAATGCTGGTCCGTTATCGGTTTTTATTTGTTTTGGGGTACCAAGGGTTGCTAAGCAACTAAGCCAGTGTGTTTTACACTCTTGGCCTTTTCTTTAGTGGGTGTTGTGGAGATTATGTATTGTGGATGTGTATCTATTTACATGTACATATTTTAATATGTCAAATTCGGAGATGTGTGTGATATCAGTTTGCCAAATCTCATTTGCCATTAACCCTCTGGGGTTAATGCCTTCCTGAGATGGCATGGGTGTGATTTTCTGACAGTCTGGGCATGACATGATGATGTCTCGAGCTGATTGAGTGTTATTTGAAATTGTCTCTTCAGAGAACTTGCGTTCTGATGGAAAAATTAATGGGACAATTTCGCTTGCTCCAAGAGTTTAGGTATGGTGTTAAACATTGCTGTTTTGTCAGCTTCTCCGTTCTTGTCAGCTATTGGCCCTGGCATGTCAGTGTGTGACCTTGTGTGCATTATGTAGAAATCAAACATTCTATGATTGACAACAACCCAAATAAAACGCATTTCAAATAACAAATGTGGGTTAGAGACGTCTCGAAGAAACGAACTTTCAAGACGTGAGACTAACCCTGCAGCATAACAAGAATCAGTTAGAATATTAATAGGTTGTTCAGAAAATTTCCCCAGGGCAATACGGATGGCAGCCAGTTCCAGAACCTGCACAGAGTCTTGGTTCATGGTCTGTACCTCCTGTTCCCATTGTCCTGTATTAGGATTTACCCAAGTCACTGAAGCTTTTTGTGTCCTTCCAGATGCATCTGTGAAGACCGTGAGGCCTTTCACTGGTTCATGTTTGCATCTGGTTGTGGCCTTGTTATAGGTTATAATCTGAGAGAGGAATTTTTCTTTCCCTGCTTCCCTGTAAGAGAAACAGAGTTCAAACGGAGTGAGTGGGGGGAAGGGGAGTAAATTAGCTTTACAAAAGGCCTGGTCAGCAAAAGCCGAATTCCTGGTTAATGGTCCATCAGAGACTGGGGGGTTGCTGGCCGCCCTCACACAGGACAGTTTAGTTTTGGCTGGGTGCTCTCGCTCTCTCTCTCTCTCGCTGGAACAGAGACAGAGTCTGTGCGTGGGTTCTTTTAGAGAAAAAAAGCCTGGAAGCCAGGCTTTCTGGCTTCTCATCGTGGTGAAGCCAGATCACTGCTCTCGACTAGTTTTTGCACACTGCCTCGTGACTCCAGGCGGACCTGTTGTGTTTTCATCGGAGAGTCTCTGTGCACGCTGGGAGAAAAGGAGGAGCTTTTTGGGATGCTATCAACTGAGAACCACAGTGAGTCCTGTGGGGGTGAATTGTTTTTCCTTACCCCTTCCTTCCATTGGGGGTAGGGTCCCCATCTTCTTTTCGGCTCCTCCCGCAACCCGAGAGCAACCCCCAGACCCCTCTCCCTGCGTGGTGACCGCGAGAGCCCAACAGCGCCCCCTGCCGACCACAACAGAGAACTGCAGGCCCTGCACCTTCAGCTATCCAACAGCGCCCCCTGCAGGCCACGATTAGGACTGCACTAAAGGACAGAGAAGTATTCACCCAGACCTTTTTTTTTCTAGGTTTACTGTCTAGTTTTTTTTGTGTTCTGTTACTGTTTTTTTGCTAACAGACATATATCTTTTAAGAAAGGGTTGTTATCTCTTCTTTTTTTCCACACTTCCTCAATTAAAGCCCCGTAATTTCTAATTCACAATTGCTGAGAGAGAGGAGTTTGTTTTGTCCATTAACTCATCCTCTTTAGCAAACCTTCCAGTCTCTTCAAACTGAGACAGGCCTTTAAAGGTAGATTACCGATCTCTGCCCACAATCTGTGTTTAGGGAGATGAATTAAGATGTCACCGTCAAAGCCTGCCAAGGCAGCTTGGAATCCTGCATCCTCAACTAGCATCCAATCCAAATTGTCCTTCGCAGCTGGAATGTAGATGATGGCAGGGTCCTTTCTGTCTGGTTCCTGCAGTTGTCCTCTGCCTTTAATGACAAGCTTTGCAAACATCTCATTAGCAGTCCATACAGTTTTAGGTGGTGTGTGAGGCAGAAATAGCCACTCCAGAATTTGCAGCGGGTCTTTCTCAGCCTGATCCCACTGGAACAAAACTGCAAATGGCTGGTACCTGCTGGGAACGAGGGCCAGGCAGATTTGCAGTTCAGGATTTCTCCTTCTGCCTTGTTGGCCCTCTATTGCCCTGGCACAAATGTCTAACACCTGCTTGGCCTCTGCGGTCAGAGACCTGTTAGATGTTAAATTGGAGTCCCCTTTTAGCAGCTCGAATAAAGGGTGTAGTTCCTCTGTGGTTATGCCCAAAATAGACCTTAACCAATTGATAGCCCCCAGAAGTTTTTGCAACTCGTGTAAAGTTAAAGTGTTTTTTACCTCGAGCTGCAGTGGCTGTGGGGAGATTTCCTGCTGCGTAATCCTCCATCCAAGGTATGTCCAGGGCTGTGATCACTGGATTTTCTCCAGGGCAACCTGTAACCCTGCATCTTGGACAGCATCTTTTAGAGCAGTAGCAACAGTTTCTAGTTCACTTTCTGTGGTCATGGTAATTAAAATATCATCCATGTAGTGATAGATGATAGTAGAGGGAAAATGTCTTCTGATGGGATGAATAGCGTTTGCCACTACTGTTTGATATATTGTTGGACTATTTTTCATCCCCTGAGGAAGAACAACCCAGTGATACCTTTGCACGGGCTGTGCATTGTTCAAGGCCGGGATGGAGAAAGCAAACCTTGGCGCGTCCTCAGGGTGTAGGAAGATGGTAAAGAAACAGTCCTTTAAATCAATTACCATTAATGGCCAATTCGCTGGGAGCATAACAGGTGAGGGCAGTCCTGGTTGCAACGCTCCCATTGGCTCTATAACTGCATTTACTGCCCTTAAGTCCTGCAGCATTCTCCATTTCCCGCTTTTCTTGGGAATGCAAAACACAGGAGTGTTCCAGGGGCTGTTTGTGGGCACTATGTCCTGCTTCTAGTTGTTCCCTTGCAAGGTCTGTTAATCATTCAAGCCGTTCCTTTTTCATAGACCATTGGTCCACCCAGACTGGCTGCTCGCTTTTCCAGACCAGCTTAATCGGTGTTTGGGACGGCTGACCAATGGCCCCTATTGAAAAACCTGGCTGCTTGCAGGAGGAATTTGCATCACTGTGCCAAACTGCCCGAGAACATCTCTTCCCCACAATGTGCAAGGAATGGGGGCAACAAAAGGAGCTACTTTGGCTAATTGTCCTTCAGGACCCAAGACAGTGAGTACTTGGGCACTCTGTCTGGGCCTTTGTGTGCCTCCCACCCCCTGAATGGTTGCAACTGGGCAAACAGTGGGCCAGTTAAGTGGCCATTCGGAGTCCTTTATGATGGAAACATCGGCTCCCGAGTCCACAAGGCCTGTAAATCGGTGCCCATTCACCTGGCACGTCATGAGCGGCTGTGTGGCTGTGATGGCTGCTGCCCAGTAAACTTGTGGTTGTCCTGTGCTACCGAAAACCCCTGAACCCCGCTCCCCCTCCCCCACAGGCGACATACTGTAGAAGGGGACTAGTTGGGCGATCTTCTGTCCCTTTGGAATGAAACAGGGGGGTGAAGGGGTCCAGGCCATTATCTGAATCTCGCTATGAGAATCTGAGTCTATCACTCCCAGCAGCACAAATAAACCCATTTTTGTAGTGGAGGACCTTCCAATCAGTAGTGCATGTACCCCTGGGCTAAGGGGACCCCAAAACCCAGTTGGGATTAGCACTACTTCTATGGAAGTTATGAAGACTGAGTCCCAGTTGGATAAGTCCAGCCCAGCGCTGGTTGAGGTGGAGGGGCACAAAGCACTGGCTGAGGGGCACAAATTGCTAGCCTGTTCCCTTGTGTTGCATTCGTTTGTTGTACCGGGGCGTGAGACAACGCCCCTCATCTCCAGTTTTTTGGCGCCCTCCTTGCTTTTGGGTGCTTGCGGGGTGCCACTGCTAAGGGTCTCCTGGGACAGTCTCTTTGGAAGTGGTCGGGGGCACCACAGATGTAACAACCACTTCTGGGTCTGGCTCCTTCCTGTACTCTTAGCTGGGCACTCAGTGCTACTGCTAACGAGTCAGTCTGGCGTCCCACTGAGCCAACCCCTTGCCAGGCACAAACCAGCTCTGCAATGCTACAGTTCTCCCTTTTGGGAAGGGCCTGCAAAGCTCTCTTACAGTCTGGGTTGGCATTCTTGAAAGTCAGCTTTCTGTTAAGTATTTCTCTGGCTTCCTCGTTTTCAATCTGCCTAAGGCAGATTGCAGCCGATCCAAGAATTGGGAGTATGGTTCTGTTGGGCCTTGTATTATTTTAGTGAATGATAAATTGGTGTCTCGGTCTGATGTGGGTAATTTTCTCATAGCTCTCATGGCGTGTTTAGCTATTACCTCGTACACTTCCCTATTGTACTCAGTTTGAGTGTCTATTGAACGATAATTACCCTCCCCAGTTAGTTGATGTGCTGTAACGCCTGCTTGTGGATCATTAGCGTACGCAGAGCAATTCTCCCAAAAATCGTTTAGCCATATGTTGTAAGACTTATTTTTAGTATGGTCTTGCAATTGCGTGGCATAAAAATGTAGGTGGAGCTAAGTGTCTCTAAAAATGCAAGGGTGTTAGCTGAGGACACGCCAGTTTCCCTTATCAGTTGTCTCAGTTCCTTTGTTAGTTCGTGTGGTAGGGGTTGGAACTGACAGGTCTGGCGTGGGCCGATAACAACTGGGCATGCATTAATTACTTGCAAATCTCCCACCCGTAATGCCTCCTCTCGACACAAATTCCACCTATCAACCGACTCTCCCCCGTTCGCTACCTCGCTCCCTCCTGATGGAACCATCCCTAGTTCCTCCTCCTCATCCTCCCATTCCTCCCCCCCCCGTGGCCCCAGTAAGCCCGGTTCCCTGTGGGGGGGTGGTGGGTGGTGGAGGCAGCGAGGGGGCGGAGTTACCTCCCCCCTCGCATCTATGACGCTGGGGCCGGAAGAGACTGGTCAGTTTCCGGTCCATGTGGCAGACAAGATGGCGGCGCCCACGCTGGACCACGCGGGGTGGCAAATCTGCTGGGTTACCCCCCCCCATCGCTGTAATGTAGCCCTCTGCGCTGGTCCCATGGATTGGGATCTCGTATCACAGGCTCCGTTCCCTCCCAACGTCCCCCGTCCCTTTGGCTCTCGGCTTCTGACCTGTAGCTTAACTCATGAACATATCTTTTCTTCCCCCCCGCCAAACTTTGTGCATTTGTGTTCCTACGCCTAAAAGTCGGGCTGCTGCTAGCAGTGTGAGCAGGGGGGTGTGTGTTGGTGTTGGATGCTTGTGTTGTCCGTTCGTGTGCTCTGTGTAGTGCAGACATTATGATTTGCCAGACTGGGAAGGCGTTGTTAGCCTGGAGGTCTCCCCCCTGAGCTTTTAGCTTTATGAGGTTCCCTACTTTATGTCATATTTGTATGTGAGGGGCTTCAACTAATGGCAGTTCAGGGACAACTGCTTCAATAAAACATACAAGCTCTGTCAGTTCGGCCCTCGTGGCTTGTATATGATATGGCTTAAGCAGGATAGCCAGTCCATCTGTGTCTTGTGAGATTTCGGTGGAGAAAAAACTTCCCATTTTACCTTAAATCTCAGCGCTGTAGACACGCGCAGGCGGAAGCTCTTTGTCTAGCTGCTGACTGTGAGAAAAATCTCATTTATTAAATTTAGAAAGACGGCAAAGGTTTGCAAAACAAAAGGAATAAAATGAAAAGGAAAAATTAATTACAACACCTGTTGGGTGTCCTAGGCATGCAGGATTCCCAGGAACGTGCCCTCCAATTCAAAAGTCCCGTTTTTTAAACATTCTTGAGGTTCAACCCCATTTACATCGTAGAAGAGGTGTTCCCCTCTCCCTGGTTGGCTGTGTCGTGCTGGGAGGTGGAGTGTCCAGCAGCATGGCAGCTTCCAGGACCAGCCATGTGGTATAAGGGGTTTCCTTACCAATATTCATTTTACAGTTCCCTATTCCCGTTTGCATGTTTCCCTGACACCGTTTCCAGGCTGAATCCAGCGTCTTACAACTCCGCGATACGCCTTATAGGTTAGTAAAGAAAAACTCCTACGTTAGTGATTTGTTTAATTCATTTGCTTCTAATAAAACTGATTCTTTATTTCTCACAATCCCCTCTTTTCTTTTTATTCATAGTTTTATTATAAGCTTTTTGTTGATTGTCCTTAGGCTTTCTGGGTTTGTTCCTATTCGGTTATTATATCTTGTGTTTTGTCCATTTCTTTTGTTTGTTTGAGGGTTGGCTGCAAGATCATGATGTTCTGGATTCTCAGGCTTCTGGTTGTAGTGGCCTTTGGATCCATTGGCATAGTAGTACATTGTATTCTTTGGACAACACTAGAAATTAATCTCATAAAATATGGGATTAAGCAGGGTGGAAACAATAATTCAGAGATAGCTCCTAATAAGAAAAACTTCACTTGATTTTTTCTGCTTTGCTTTGGGTTTGTTGGTGGGTCAGTAACTCTGAATTTTGTGTATTCGGTTAAGTATAGGGGCTATTTTTGACTGATTGTGAAAAAGGGGTTCTCATTTTTGTAAACACTTCATTCTAATTGATGTAAAGCTTCTTTATAATAAGCATTGTGGTAACATTTTGGACAGTCGCTCTCAACTGTAATAATTATTAGTTGTAATACTATTATAGTAAGCAGAGGTCCAGTATGACGTGCCTCCACTCCCCATTGCCTATTGGTTTGCAGCCAACAGCAGGGTAAAAGATCTTCTTTGCGGCAGGTACAGAGACCAATCTGGTCTTGCCCTCTACTATGTTCTTTTTAATGGTTGGTGAGAGCTATTATATTCTTTGCCCACATAAGTTTTCTCTTGTGATAACTGTATTATTTAGTTCGCAATGCTTCATATAAAGAGGTAATGTAATTATTATGTTTTGATTCCACTGTGAAATGTAAATCTTTTGCGTTTATATCTTGTTCTCCAAGCTCAGCTTGTATTTATTTTACTAATTTCTTTATTGGTGACTTTTTCTATGAACTAGAGATCTCACTTTGTTCTACAGTAAGATGATGTCTTTTTGTAATGTTATTTCACTAGACACTAAGGTGTTTATAAGGGCTACTTACAGTTAGTATCAAAACAAGAAAACTCTCTCTGCAGCACTCAAGACAGTGGGAAAATTTTACTTGCTGCACCTATAGAGTCAATACTACAAGTCAGCGAGAAAACTTCTCTCACAGCAACCACATCAAACATCTAAAGGTATATTTCACGCATACCGCACTCACCAACCTCCTGGAATAATTTATCTAGATACACAAGCTTCAGCTTACTCACTGCATACAAATTCTGAAACAGAAACAATTCACTGAGTCACACAAGTTCTGGTTCACACACTGCACGCAAATTTCAAATTAGCAGACACAGATTCTGAACCAGCAGAGGAACTGAAAATCGCCAGATAAATTGTAAACCACTAGATAAACTGAAAAACAGCACACAGAGTCTTAAACAGCACGCAGGCTCCCAAACAAATAGTATATGAGTTCTGAACTGGCACATGGGTTCTCCATTTCCAAACCTTCTCTCTAAGTTGCCGTTTAAAAGCTTTTTTTTTTTTTTTTTACTTAAACTGGAGTCACCCGATACTTTTTCTCTTAGGTGGTTTGTTTTAAAGCTCTGAAAACTCTCTCTTTCTACCAAAACTACTCAAAAGCTCTTCTTCTAAGCTGGAGTCTTCCCCGAAACTGTCTTTCAGCTGGGGTTGCCTTAAAGCTCCCTTTCTCAATCAAAGCTGTCTAGACCTCTTTCTAACTGTTTTACCAGACTTAATGGATCTTTCAGTAGCCTCTTCATTGCCTTTCCAAGTTCTCGTACTTTAGTTCTCGTCAAAAGACCATTCACACAGTTCATATCCCTCTGTGTCTCCTGCATCGGGAGTAGTAATTGAATCACGGGAAAAATCTCACCCCCTCCAGGAGCTATGCTGCGGGAAACCCCGCCCTAGGGCTGCACTGCTGCTCCAACCCGTGTCTTGTTGTGTTGTGGGGGACTTCTGCGGAAGACCCCGCCGAGAGGCTAGTTGGGGGACCTCTGCGGGAAGACCCCACTGAGAGGTTAGTTGTGGGACCTCTGCAGGAAGACCCCGCAGAGAGGTTAGTTGTGGGATTTATATGATTATTCTCAGCATCTATCAGCAGAAATGACCCCAACTTAGAACGTGATTAAGGTGAACAGAGGCCCAGTATAGCTTATACTTCCAATCTCCATGCCTATTGGGGTGCAACCAATAGCAGGGGAAAAAGTTTTTTGGTTTTTTTTCGTGGCAAGTATAGGGGCTAATCTGGTCTTGCCCTCTGTCGCTCTATTGGGTGGTTTTGTAGGTTGGCTGATCAGGCTCTAAGGCTCTGCTGCTGTTTGACTGACTGTTGAGAAACGGTTTTTATACTATACATTTTAGTATAGAATACAAGTCTATTTTAACAGACAAACAACAACACAATTCGTATTTCGCTCTTACGGTTTGGTCTGCATTTACACTATTGACTTTTGCATCGATGGTTCGTTTCTTGAGTTGGGAGCTCCGCTTCTTTCGCTGAAGGTTGTTTTTCAGGGTTGGTTGTTTCTTAGTTACTGTAAAAGAACTTGCTTTCAAGTTACATTAAGTTTCAGATATTTCTTTAGGCATTTCTTTAACACTTTTCAACAAGGTATTAATTGTTATTTTTGTTCTAAACATTAATTTCAGTCACTTTTACTGGAACAGGTTTGCCCCAGCTACTACTCTCATCTTGCATTGGGCTTCTCACTCAGATGAGAGCTAGTGGGCAAGCTCAAAATACTTCTTTTAAATTTGCTGTTAAAGCTATTTGCCCCCAGGCATTCAGGCAATACTTTGCTCATCATATTATCTCTTTCACTTTTTGCAGACTTCACTCTAACCAACATGCTTATAACACACCTTGGGATCTACACTCAATTTTCCTTTTTAAAACAAAAGCTCGACCCCCAATTCCTCCTCTGAGGCACTATTGCCACCAGATCTCCACTTGCTAAGTCCATCTCTGTTACCAACAGGTACCCCAACAGCTCTCACACCAAAATTCACTGTGTCTTTTTGGCAGGATGTTCCTGCCGCATTTCTGAACTTAACCACTTTACATGCTTTCCATGGACTCTTTCCCAAAGCGGTCCAGTAAACTTGGTTAAATGGTTTTTCCATTTACATAGTTATTAAGGACTTGACAAATCTAGCTGTCAAAAGGGCCAAATTGGGGCCAAATAAGGTAATCTGATTTTACTGGTACTTCTGTTCATTCATATATTCACAATTGTATCATGGTTGCCTTATTTTTTTTTTCTCCGAGTCCATTTTGTTTCATCCCATGTCTCTAACATTTTACCTAGAGGGGAGTCTTGGGGAATATTAGGTATCTTTTCCGATTTTTTTTCCTTTCATTTCTATAGTTGTCTTACTTCTCGCAATTCCCATTGTAATTTTTATCACAGGAATTTCTCTTGTTGTGCTGTGAGAAACCGGTGCGGGAATGTCCCGTCTTTGACTGTGGGAAACTTCTGTGGGAACGCCCCGCCCCCCCGCAGTCTCCAAAAGACTACGAGAGAAACCGGACACCCTCGGAGAGCCGAGTCCCTCCCTCCGAAGGCTCCAACGGGCTCCAAGACCGCCCACACACGACTCGGAGCACCACCCTCTGCAGTCTCCGAAGGACTACGAGAGAAACCGGGCACCCTCGAAGCACGTGGGCACCCCCTAAACAAAGACAGCAAAGTGTTCTACTGCCCCTGCCGCCCCGGGACACTCACGGCGCGCTGCCGCCGCTCGCCGCCCAAGTGTGTCGCCGCTCCGCTTCCCCCTGTGATAGTCAATAAAGACAAAAAGAGATAATTTGCTTATCAAATCATATTTGTAATACTGTAGTTGCAAACTGTAATGTTATGTTACCGTGATGAGTTATATTCTATTATGTTACCTGTAGAACTTTGATATATACATAGGAAGAGATTTCCCCAGCAACAAGAGCAGAGTCTGTGCAGACAGAGTTGATAAGAAGGACAGAGTTGATAAGAGAGAAACGAAACAGGGAAGAAGGGGCCCCCTAGCAACAAGAACAGAGCCTGCACAGACTGAACTGATAACGAAGAAAAAAAAACCAGGAGGAGAACGGGAAGCTACAAACCTATAAAAGACAAACTGAAACTTATTGAACTTGCGGACCATTGGTGGGGCAGGAGACCCCAGTCGCCCAGCGCTGTTTTGCTCATTTGCCTTAAATAAAACTTTTATACAAACTTCAAAAGAGTTTGCTCTCTTTTGACTATAACACCCCGGAGTACATGGGCACCCCCTAAACAAACACAGCAAGGCACTCCACTGCCCTTGCTGCCCCGGGACACCCACGGCGCGCCGTCGCCACTCGCCACCCGAGCAAGTCGCCGCTCCGCTCTGCTCCGCCACTGCCCGGAGCACTTCGCTGCCCGGCGCCACTCGCTCGTGGGCCCCCCCGTGGTCCAGTCCTGGCAGCTCCGCCGGTTTCCGCCCCGCTGCACTCGCAGCAGCCGCCTGGCTCTACTGCACGCAGCCAGCGCTGCTCACTCCCGTTCTCTGCGGGTCCGTGTAGATGGTCCGCAGGCGCGGCGCGGCTCCCGCCGCTGCCGCCCGTTGCCACTTTTAGCTTTAGTGTACCAGCGGGCCTTTGGTCGGCACTTTACGCGTTCGCACACACCGCTGGACTCCCGGCTGTCGTCGCCTCCCCCACGCACGCGCCACCGGACTCTAAAGCTCCCGCAAGTGCCGTGTCAACCACCGCCTCTGTGTTGCTCAGCCCCCCGGCCGGCTCGGCCCCCGCAGCGCTGCTGCCCGCCACACCGCTTGGCCCCAGTCCAGGCCCAGTGCTGCTGCTCAGTGCCACTCGTTCCCGGCCCCCGGGCCGACCCCGCCGCTCCGCTTCGGGCCAACCCCGTTGGCCGGCACTTTCATTTACATTCACACACACACACACACACACACACACACACATTTCACCCAGCCCGCCCGGTAGAATTTAAAGATTGTTAGTTCCTCACCAGGTTCTGTGCACAGAGTTTTATGGGCTCCAAAGTTTTAATTTGCATACCGGTCGGGATTCCTTTCACTTCCTTTTGTTCTACAGTCGTTCCTCTCGGGTCTTTGCTGCGACCGACCCTGGCGAGGGTACAAAGCCCCCTGGGTCGCCAAAATCAGGGCGGAGCGCGCTTTCCAGGGGATCTTGGCACCCCCAGTTGTGGTCGGCGGGCAGTTCTCCCGGACGAGCCCCCAAAATTGTGAGAAAAATCTCATTTATTAAATTTAGAAAGACGGCAACGGTTTGCAAAACAAAAGGAATAAAACAAAAAGGAAAAATTAATTACAATACGTGTTGGGTGTCCTAGGCATGCAGGATTCCCAGGAACATGCCCTCCAATTCAGAAGTCCCGCTTTTTAAACATTCTTGAGGTTCAACTCCGTTTACGTCATAGAAGAGGCGTTCCCCTCTCCCTGGTTGGCTGTGTTGTGCTGGGAGGTTGAGTGTCCAGCAGCATGGCCGCTTCCAGGACCAGCCATGTGGTATAAGGGGTTTCCTTACCAATATTCATTTTACAGTTCCCTATTTCCGTTTGAATGTTTCCCTGACACCGTTTCCAGGCTGAATCCGGTGTCTTACAACTCCGCGATATGCCTCATAGGTTAGTAAAGAAAAACTCTTACGTTAGTGATTTGTTTAATTCATTTGCTTGTAATAAAACCGATTCTTTATTTCTCACATGGTTACTCCCGGATTCTTGATCGGCTGGGTTCCGTGACTCGGTTGGTGGTAACGGCGGGCGACAGGGCTCCTTCCCGGCGCAGGCGGCGAACGCGGTCTTTGGTGGCGGCGGCTGCATGGCTCTTCGGTGAAAAACGGCGGCGGCAGCGATCCGGCGAAAAGCGGCGGCGAAACGGCGATCCGGCGGCGAAAAGCGGCAGAAGGTGCCTTCCGGGTTGGCACTGCTTTTCAGAGGTTTTTTTTCAACTTGTGGAGTTTCCGCTGTCGCTACAAGACAGGCAGGGGTTGGCGGGGAGCGGCTCCGGGGGTCCTGTGGCTCGCTGGGCGGCGTGGGCTCCAGGCACTGCGGTACACGTCCGGCGTGGTTTCTGTCGGTCCTACACGACTGCTGTGTGCGACGCAGGGTCGGCAGAAGCGACGGCGAAGGCGTGTAGGGGCGGCGGGCAGTGCGGAGCTGCAGCACTTTCCGCTAGGCAGAAAGCCGATGCTGGGGTCCTGCGGTGGGACTGGGGTGTTACGGGCAGCGGTGGGGCCATTTCCGCGGGGCTGGTTCAGCCGTGGCGGCGGCGGCGGCGGGGCGGCAGGGGGGTGTCCCGGTGGTTTTAGCGTGCTCCGCGGCCCGGGTTTCCGAGCTGCAGACACGGTGCCGCTTAGGGAAGTGTCCTTGCGGCGGGGGGTTGCCTCTCAGCTGGACTCACCGCTTCGGTGTTGCGTTGGACCCTGTCCGCTGTCTCAGGCTGCCCGCCACTCCTATCTGTCGGCTCGTTCTTTCTTCTTTCTTCTTTGTTCCTGTGCATGTTTCCCTATAATTTTTTGAGCTCACTAAATTAACTTTCCGTTTCTCATACACAACTGAGACAATGGTTTTACAGACGTCTAAGTTTTTTTCGGTGAAAAATTCCCATATTATAAAAATTAATACGATACCCGGAATTTACCGATTGATGTCCTGGTTCAGGTTAAGCTATCTAACCTTATGTAGGTTTTATGTCCCTGTTCAATGCGCCACGTGGAGGGTTAAGGTGTCACTGGCCTTAATATGATAAAGAAATGCAGTATGCTCCTTGAGAGGTGGTAATCAAAGAGATTTATTTGAAACTCCCGCTCCCTTTTATCTCCCAGAACCATGTGATCTCCTTATTCAATAGGGTTGTCTATCTCGGCGCATGCTCCTCTGGGCATCTCCACCCCGGTATGTCCCTCCGTACCTCAGACACACCCCTACAATACCTGATGTAGAATTTTGGTTTGGTTCCAAATTGCAACCAAATCATTATTAATTCTACCACTCTGGTCTGTGTAAGGGCTGCAATTTGTGTTGATGACTTTACACACGCCTCCCTGTGAGGCTAGCAAAAAATTGAGGGCCATTCCGTTTTGTAGTACTACATGAGACAAACTATGGACTTCTCCCTTTAAAGCTTCGATTGCATCTGAAGTTTGATCCTGAATGTTTTCCATAACAGCCGAAATGTTAACAATTGCTTTTTCTAATTCACTTACTCCTAGAGATGGGACCAGGGCTCTGACTATGCTGTGAAAAAGTGTGGGGCGCTCAACAAGGGGATTGTTAGTTCTTTTTACTCTTTTTGGATAAGTTCTTTCCCATTCTTGTTCATCAATTTGGTTGAGAATCATTATGTTTGGGATTACTGCCCCTAGGGCACAGGCCCGATCTTTTTCAAGGGGCAAAACTTTCCAGGCCTCCTTTTCACAGATCCAGTACCACCCTGAACCCTGGGGAGGAATTAATTTCAAGGGGAACTGTGCCATCCTTCTCACAATTTCTGGGTTTATCCCCTCTTTGGACTTGTCCTTATCAGAAACGGGGGGGAGAATGATTTTTCCTGTAGCATTAACAA
This sequence comes from Neopelma chrysocephalum, assembly GCF_003984885.1. Classification (NCBI taxonomy): domain Eukaryota; kingdom Metazoa; phylum Chordata; class Aves; order Passeriformes; family Pipridae; genus Neopelma; species Neopelma chrysocephalum. The sequence goes on from NW_020925503.1 coordinate 418,730, forward strand.
CCATGCAGGGAACAACATAATTTTCCTGATTAGAAATTACATTACTTAGGGCCACCAGATAATAAGCTTCTGTAACTGGTTTCCAGGTTCCTGGGAGTTTTACCATAGAGTTGCCAAAGTTTGTCCCATTTAGTAAAACGTCAATTAGGGGCCAGTTGCTACCCTCACCTTCAATTGCTGGTACTTGTGTACAAATCCAGCATTCATTTTTTCGAAGGATTTTAGACACATTTTGGACTAGGGCCATGTGCAATTTCTGATCCCAAACTCGATTCATAGTTACCGGTTGTACAGATAGAACACACAGTAAAAACAGTCTATGCCACATCCTCTTCGTCTCTGTCAGGTTCTGATTTGTTGGTTGTTCTGGGAGCTGATGCTTTCTTAACTCTGGAGTAATGACACCAGGGTTCTTTGCCAGCAACTTTGACAGCAGTGAGAGAAGTCAGCACGACTTGGTATGGTCCTCTCCACTTGGCTAGCAAGGGATCACTGTTCCACCATTTGATGTAGACCCAGTCTCCTGGCTGGAATGGATGAGCAGGGGTGTCCAGTCCTATGGGTCTGGATAACTCGATGAATTTCTGGAGCTTCTGTAAAGTAGAGCCTAGAGCAATTAAATATTTTTGTAAATCAACTTTCCCTCTCATGTACGTCCCCTGGTATGTGTGGTGCTTGGTATGGTCTTCCATACAATATTTTATAAGGACTTATGTTATCTCTCGGCCTTGGTTGGATACAAATTGTCAGCAGAGCTAGAGGCGAAGCCTGAAGCCATGACATGGATGTTTCCTGGCAAATTTTACCAATTTGCATTTTGAGTGCCATTCATTCGCTCGACTTAGCCACTAGCCTGAGGTCTGTAGGGAGTCCCAGACAATTCCCAGGATACAGCAAACTTCTTTCACTACTGTTGCAATGAAATGTGTCCCTCTATCTGATGACATTCCTAGAGGAACCCCAAATCTTGGAATTATGTGGTTAAGCAAAGCTTTTGCCACTTCCCTTGCTCTGTTAGTACAACAGGGGTAAGCTTCAGGCCATCCACTGAAAGTATCAACCAACACGAGTATGTATTTATATCCCTCCCTGGGTGGCAACTCAGCAAAATCTATTTGCCAATAATCTCTGGGTTGGTCTCCAGCCTTTGTTACTCCTAGTACCACTCTCTTAGTTGTATCAGGGTTGTTTAGCTTACAGATTTCACACCTACTCACTATGGACTGCATGACTTCGGTCATACCTGTCCCTATCACACTCTTCTTCAGATGTTTTAGGAGGTTTTCTGTTCCCCAGTGGTTAGCCTCATGTTCCTGCAGAGCTATCTCTCTAAGGAGTGGGGGTGGAATTACAGTCTGTCCTGTAGGGGTAACAGCCCATCCACCTTCCTTGATTTCAGCTTTAAGGGATTTAAATAGCTGATAGTCTTTCTCATCATATTTTGGGATGTACGCTGTCAAATCAGTTTCTTTTTGTGGTACTACTGCTAGGATGCCTTTTTCTGCAGCCCCTTTTGCTCCTTGGTCAGCAAAATGATTTCCCAGTTCGGGAGTTGTTTTCCCCTTTTGATGAGCTCTGCAATGCATAATAGCTACTTCTTCTGGCTTCCAAATACTCTGCAGGAGTGCATGGATTTGGTCTGCATGTTTAATCCCACTGCCTTGGGCAGTTAATAGCCCTGTCTCTTTCCAGATGGCTCCATGGGCATGTACAACACTGAATACATGTTTAGAATCAGTCCAAATATTTACCTTCTTCCCTTCGCTCAGTTCTAGAGCTCTTGTCAGTGCAATCAGTTCTGCTTTTTGGGATGACACATCCGCTGGCAAGGCCTTCGCCTCAATTACTTCATCCTTGGTGGTCACTGCATATCCTGTGAAGCGCTTACCATCTCGCATGAAGCTGCTTCCGTCCATATACGGTTCCCAGTCTGCGTTTTCCAGAGGCACATCTTTCAGGTCTGGTCTGCTGGAGTAGGTTTCTGTCGGGGTTGACAACAAACCTGTCAGCAGCCTGGCATTTAGCAACGAGGCAATCGACATTGACTAGATTGTGGTGTATCCCTGAAAAGAAGATAGTCTGGAGACTGCAGAGGAATGTGGACAACTCTAAAGAAATATTTACTACAATGCCAGACAGAACAAACGTAATGCAGCCGAGACCAAAGGTCACCAATCAAAATGTGTATAATATCACCAATGACAGTGTGCACAGTGTCCTCAGTGTCTCCAATGAAAGTATGTATGGTGTCTTATGCTAGGGACTTTTAACCAATTATGTTGTAGCACGATAGCATGCAAAGAGTATAAAAGAAACACTTGAGAACAATAAACAGCTTCCTGATCACCTTACACCTGGACTATGACTGATATCTGTGTCGCTTTGGCCATTCCGACTTTAACAGCGACAGGTTTCCTCTATGGTCTGCAAACAATCATGCTCAGGGACACTGTTAATCAATGTTGAGGACAGAAACATAGCAGGGTTTACAATAGATGTTGTTTTCAGGGTAACATCGTCCTGTTCCAACAACACAACCTGGTATTTAAGCATTCTGCTGGGGGACAGCCAGTGGCCTCCCTTCTGTTCGAGCACAGCTTGAACTGCATGGGGTACATACATGGTGATGTGCTGCCCAAGGGTGAGTTTCCGGGCCTCCTGGATCAGGATAACAGTTGCTGCAACGGCTCGCAGGCACCCTTGGCCACCCTTGGCTAACACCGTCCAGCTATTCAGCGAAGTAAGCCACAGCCCTTCGCTGATTTCCCAGAGTTTGTGATAATATCCCCAGAGCGACATTCAATTGCTCATGTGTGAACAGTTCAAAAGGCTTAGTTAAGTCTGGTAATCCTAGTGCTGGAGTTGACATCAAGGATTGTTTTAGCTGTTTAAATACATCTCTGGTCTCATCTGTCCATGTTACAACTCCTTCCTTGGCCATTTTCAGGGCTTCATATAGAGGTTTGACTAGCAACCCATAGTTAGCTATCCACAGACGACACCATCCTACCATTCCTAGGAAGGCCTGCATTTCTCGTACGGTGTGGGGCTCTGGGAGACGGCAGATGGTTTCTTTTCGGTCTGTACTGAGTCGTCGATGCCCACGATAAATTTCAGGCCCCAGGTAGATGACTATCTCTTTGGCAATCTGTGCTTTTTCTCTCGAGACCCGATACCCACTCAGTCCCAAAAAGTTCAAGAGACTCACAGTGAGCTCGATGCATTGGACCTGGCTTTTGGCTGCAATCAGTATGTCATCTACATACTGCAGGACAACTCCTTCTTGCTGCTGTCTTCTCCAGTCCTCCAGTTCTTTTGCCAGTTGGTTCCCAAATATAGTCAGGCTGTTTTTAAAGCCCTGGGGCAGGACTCTCCAGGTCAGCTGTGTTTTCCTCCCTGTCTCAGGATTTTCCCATTCAAAAGCAAAAAGCTCTTGGCTGCCCTTATGTACAGGAATGCAGAAAAAGGCATCTTTATGATCAAGCACAGTAAACCACCCTAGATCTTCTGTCAATGTGGTTAATAGGTTATAGGGATTGGCTACCACTGGTGTGGGGGTTTGACCCCACAAAAATCCAATCTCCAAGCTTCCCCCCACAATTTACCTCAACACCAAAGAGAAATTTTCAGACAGGCACCACTCAGTATGGGGGGAAGGGAATATATATATGATTTATTACTATACACAAATAAATACTATAGGCAATTATATACAATATTAACAGTCTCTACCACCCCTTGAGCCCTCCCTTAACAGTCCAGGAGAAGCCCTCAGGCCGATAGTTAAACAGTCTCTCTCTCATTGGGGTATCAGGGGAAGGGGCTCTTCTGCACCCCTACCAGCCCTCAGCTCTTTGCTGAGGTCTCATCTTCATCACGAGGTCCAAGGAGATAGCTCTGAGTCCTTCCTCCTTGGTTCATGAAGGTTTCCTCCCCAGAGAGTAAGATGTTCCGTTCTCACCCTCCAGGTTGCAGGCTCTGGGTCTCTGCTCAGTTCTTTTTACCCCAAATAGTTTTCATCAAAAGTTCTCACCTAGAAACCTCTGCTGGCTGTTTGGTTCTCTCTCTGTTCCGTAGCTGCTGCAGTTCAGCTCAGTTTGTCCTCTTCCTCCGTCAGTTTTGGCTGCTCCCTGTTCAAACCACCGCAGGGGCAACTCCCGAGCTTCCTGGCCCGTCTCCAATTCTTGCCTGGAGTTTTTTCCAGCTTCTGCACTGCATCGCATTTGCTTTCTCCTGGCAACTGAGCCTCCTCCTCCGGCCCGTCTCCTTGGCTCAGCTTCAATACTGAGCCTTAAATCCACCCCCACCAGCCTCTCATATGCAGTGGGGGGGGAAAAGCCCCCCTTAGCTTTAGACACAGGCAGCTCGGTTCAGTTATGCACTGTCCCAAGCGCCGTGCAGCCTAGCTGCGGGGGGGGGGAAAGGGTCTGGCCTCCTCACGAGGGGCCTGCCTCTCTCCCTCTTACCTCAACGGTTGTGAGTCTCTCTCTCCCTCACAACACTCCACACTGCCTCCAGCCCTGGCTTAGCCAGGGCCGTGGGGCTCAGGGCTCCCCCCGAGTTCGGGGGGGGGGGCCCTGCCACCCCTCAGCTCTCTCACACACTCTCAGACACACACACTGCCACACACTCCGACAGTCTGCCAAAAACTTCTGGCTGTTGTTGATATCTAATTTTCACAGGAGCAAAAAAGAACAGCTCTGATTGGTCCCTCAGGGGAATTCTTCTGGGACCAATCACCTCTAGGCCCAGGGCTGCCCTGAACCCAGGAGGGGGGGCAGCTCAAACCAAGACATATATATATCCGCGGTTATTTTGTTGATTGCCCTCAGATCTTGGACTAACCGATAGCTTTTGCCATCAGCTTTTTTCACTGGTAGGATGGGGGTATTAAATCTGGATTCACATTCTACCAATAAGCCAAATTTAAGAAACTTTTCAATTATAGGTGCTAAGCCTTTTCAGCTTTCTAGCTTCAAAGGATATTGCTTTTGCCTTACCGGGGCTGCTCCTGGTCTGAGTGTGATGCTTACTGGTTCGGCTTTCTTAGACTTCCCAGGGTATTCATTGGCCCAGACTAAAGGAATGACAGCATTCTCAACCTCTGCAGGGATCTCTCCATGATTCTCCTGTATAAAGAAAGCAGTTGCCTAGATATATTTAGTATCTGGAATTATAACTTTTATTTTTCCCCCCTTGCAGAATTTAATTTCAGCCTCTAATTTTTCCAATAAATCCCTACCCAATAAAGGCTTAGGAGAGTTTGGCATATAGAGGAATTGATGAGTCACCCAATGCTTACCCAATTTAAATCTTAAAGGTTTAAAAAATGGCCTTGTTTCACTTACCCCTGTAGCCCATATCACAGTTATAGTATCATGACTCAATTTTCCTTCTAAAGTATTTAACATGGAATATGCTGCACCTCTGTCAATTAAAAACTCCACGTCCTCCCCTCCCAGCTTTGCTACAACCAGAGGTTCTGCTGGGATAGAAACCTCTGGTCCCCTTCATGCATTCTGGTTCACAGTCAGTTGGGGGACTGGAGGGGGAGGGAGGCTTTCATTTTTCTTCAAATCTGGGCACTCCCTTTTCCAATGTCACTTTCTTTTACAAAAAGCACATCTATCATTTGCTCTGTCCTGTTGACGATTAGACCTGTAATACTCGTGGTGGGTGCTGCGTTTGCGGTGTTCCTGATAGCCCCTATCTAGCTCCATCACCCTTGCCCTGGGCTTCTGATCTCTATTCCGATATACCGTCCAAGCTATATCCAATAACTCACCAATATCCTTTTTATCATCACCTGCCTTTTGCAGTTTTTTCCTTATATCATCTGCAGACTGTCCTATGAATAAATAGACCAGGTGCTTTTCCCCCAAATCTGACTCCGTATCAATGTCAGTGTATTTTCTTATGACCTCTTTCAGCCTATTCAGAAAATCTGTGGGCGACTCAGTCTTGTCCTGTCTCACTTCATACATCTTTGACCAATTCACTGCCTTCGAAACTCCATGCTGGAATCCATAGATTACCCAGTCTTGATAATATTTCAATACTTCCAGTTTTGCTGGTATATTAGGATCCCATTTAGGATAGTCGAGGGGGAAAATATCCTTAAGATCTTCCCCTGGAAACTGCCCAGAAGTTATCAGTATCTCAATTGCAGCTCAAGCAGCTCGTTTTACCATCTCTTTCTCTGTTTGGTCTAATAAGGTATCCATCATCACTTCCAGGTCATACCAGTTGGGGTTTTGTGTTTTGATTGCTCTCTGGACATAATTTGCTACTCTGTCTGGGTTATCTCTATATGTCCCTACAGAAGCTTTCCATTGCTGTAATTCAACCAGTGAGAAAGGAACTTTTATTAATATTGGGCCCTGATTGGTTATAGCCTGTCTTAAGGGGGCTTCTAATGGCGGCTTATCCTTTGTTCTCGTCCTACTAGCTACTGGGTCTGCCAAGGCTTCATGCACTCTTCTCCCCTTTGCCTTTGGTTTTACTACAGGAGGGTTTACTTCCTCCCCCCCTGAGCTATCGCTTGATCCGTCTTCTGCTTCTGTGCCTGTGTCAGCCCTGTCACTGTCAAAAGGGGGTAAACCTCACTTTTGCCTCCTCTCAGCATCTGAGATTGTCTTGCCCCGTTTTCACATCTCTGTTCCCTCTTCATGAGGGGCAGAGATTGAAAACTATTTCAGTTCCTCTTTTCCTCTCCCTGCCATAAAGCTGGACGGCCCTCCCTTTGTAGGGGGTGTTGGGGGAAGGGGGCGGCTCCATCCCCACCCTCCGTGTCAGTCAGGGCGGAGGCCCCGCCTGTTGGCACCGCCCCTGCTCCTCCCGCAGTTCCGGGATCTGTAGCTGCTCCTGCCGTGCCTCCTGGGGCCTCTCCCCCCGCCGTGCCCGTTGCCATAGCAGCCGCTCCTCTGAACGCTCCGGTCCCCGCCGTTCCTGCCGAGCTGGGGCCGGCTCCCGCTGTTCCTGCCGAGCCGGCCGTCCCAGCCCCCCCCGCTGCGGCCGCACCGGGGAGTCCTCCGGCGGCCCCTGCCTGCCCAGCCCTCTCCTGTCCTGCAGGAGCTGGTCCAGAGGCCGCCGTGCCTACAGCCCTGCCCCCCCACACCGCCGCAGCAGCGGGCCCCGCCCCTGGGGACCCCGGGCTATTTACTCTCCTATCAGGCGATATTAACAGATCCACGTCGTCGTCCCCAGTGTTCTTAAAATAAATTTGTGGGATAGGAGCAGCCTTAACTCGACCTTTCCTCTTCCCTTTCTCTAAAGCTATTTCTGAAACCTCTGCCTCTACAGAGCCTTTGTTTTTCTCCCCCCCCCCCCCGCCCCATTCAGGGCGTGTTAATAGAAGCATAAACAACTCTGCATAATGGATTTCTTCCCATCTCTGCTCTTTATGAAGAAGTGAAATTAGTTGAAACACTATATCAAATTCAAAAGGACCAAATTCCGGCCAAGCCACTCCTCTCATTCATCCAAATAGAGGCCAGGCATCCACAGACAATCTTTCTTTCTTAAAGTTGTCTCAGAACCAGTTAAACTAGTCCAACGTTGCAAAACCAAACCCAAAGGAGAGCCTTTAGGGACCTTATTCTTTGAGTGCATGCAACCCATGACAACAAAATACAGACAAGAGATACGTCGAGATTAGAACTCACAGGTTCAGGATTACAAAACCAGTACTCCAAGCACTGAACTATGGAGCCACCCTGGCTCCCCCCAGGAACAGAGCACTGCAATACACAGAAAGGCGTCCCTCTCTCCCTATCGGCCCCCTCTGGCCGAAACGAAACGCGAAACTCGAAACTTTTACTGAGTTTACTTTCTCGGCCCCAGGACGACACGAAACTGCTCTGCCTGTACTTGGGCAGTCCAACTGCCTGTGCCAGCCCCCCTGGCCAGGAAATTGGGAAAGCTGACTTTCGCAACTTCTGGGCCCAAGTCGAAGCCTTTTCCCTACCATGTTCCCCTAACTTCCCGGGGAAACTATCCCTTTTGCAACTGCTAACAAAGAAGGTACCTTTTCTTTTCTTACCTCACCTCCGTGTGGGGTTCTAGGGAGCTGGGGCTTCTCAGATCGGTGTGGGAATTCTCCAAAATAAAATGCCGGCTTGAAGGATTTTCTGCAGGATGAAATTTCCCGATCTGAAGGAAGCTCAGGTCCACGCTTTTCCCGTTCGGGCCAACAGTTAAAGCCTAAAGGAGCTGAGGAAAAAAACCTCCAGGGCAATTTAATTAGAAGTGAGATAAGAAAAGGATTTAATTAGTGCCTCCAAGGCATAGGATTACAAGACACGAGCGTGCTCTCTGCCTCAGGTGCTTACAATTTATAACACTGCTTGTCCAATCCGAGGTTTTCCCACCCTCTGGCTTTTGCCCTGGTCCACCCCCGGCCCACCCCTGGGGAATTGAGGCTGGGGTCTTTTTGGGACCACCTACTTTGTCCCCCTAGTCTTCCTCGGAGCACAAAGGGCACATGGTTACCCGGTTCTTGACTGTACTCTGCGGTTTAGGCCAGAGCACAAGTGTTCTCTAAACAGAATAGGCCTACCTTGACAAGAGACTAAACATTTCTAATGGAATTCAGGGGATATTTGATATGGGGAGCATGGAATGGGGTAATAGGGTTAAGAATCTGTGTAGTTGCTATGCTAAGGGTAAGGGAAAGGGTAAAGGAATACATGCTGCTGTTTCTAAAATCTACTTCTGCTATATAACTACTTATAAAACTTATAAAAATAAAAAAACCTAAAAGGACCTTAAGGCATCACAGGGAAGGAGTAAACAAAGTAATTAAAAATTTAGAACAAAAGAGTATTATATTTAAGACACACTCCCCATATAATTCTCCTGTTTGGCCTGTGAGGAAACCAGACTGGAGGTGGCATTTAAGAATTGATTACTGGTGGCTAAATGCCAATACAGGACCACTTACTGCAGCCATCCCAAATATTGCTAGTCTCACTGCCACCCTACAAGCAGCTGCACATAAGTGGATGGCAGTTCTAGATGTAAAAGACATATTCTTCAGAGTTCCACTTCAGCAAGTGGACAAATGTAAATTTGCATTGACTTGGGAGGGAGTGCATTACACCTTTAATTGTCTGCCCTAAGGGTATAAGCATTCACCTACAATTGCACATAATGCTGAACTCCTTCAACAAATAGAGATTCCAGAGGAGGTACAAATCTATCAATACATTGATGATGTGTTGGTAGGGGGTGAAGAAGAAAATGCAGTAAGAACAACAACACAAGATATATGGAATAAATTGAATGATGAGGAAATAGAAGTGAACCCTGCTAAATGCCAAGGTCCCTCTAAGAAGGCAAAATTTCTGGAAACTTGGTGGGTTGCTGGTCAGTCTGTAATTCCAGAGGAAACTATTACAAAATTGGATACAATATCCACCCAACTACTAAGAAAGAACTCCAAAAGATCATGGGTACTTTGGGATACTGGAGAAATCATGTCCCTGGCTTGTCTATAATAGCAAGACCATTGTACTCATTAATGAGGAAAAAAAATACCTGGGAGTGGCTTGATATCCATGAACAGGTTTTGCAAATGCTAATAGAGGAACTGAAAACATATCAATCACTTGGTCCGGTTCATCCCAGTTATTATAGTTGAATGGGATTTTGCTGAACATGGGACTTACTGTAATATGATGCCTTAAAGCCCCTAATGTTTTTTTTATTTTTCTACCTTATAAGTTTTATAGGTAATAGAAGTAGATTTTAGAAGCAACCCCTTTCTCCGTCCTCCCCTAGCACCCCTTAGTTTATACATTCCTTAATCCTCTTACCCCATTCCATGCCCCCATATCAGCCCTATCCCCGTATCCAGTAGAAAATGTTTAGTCTCTTAGTCAAGGCAAGCCTGTCTTGTTTGGGGAACGCTTGTATCTTGGCCTAAACCGCAGGACAGAGTCAAAGAACTGGGTGACTCTGCTCTCTGTACCCCGAAGATGATGAAGGATGATGAAGAGAGGGTCCCAAAAAGACCCCAGACCCAATTCCGGGAGGTGGGCCAGGGGGTGGACCAGAGCAAAAGTTATGGGGAGGACACACTTGGGATTGGCCAGATATTATTATAAATGTAACATCTCGGGCACAGCCCGGCGTGCGCGTCGTTTACCATCAATTGCCTTGACACAATTTCTTATCTCACCCCAACTAACGGCTCCTGGATTTTTTCTAAGCACCATCTGAGCAGGCATCAAATATGTTCCAGAAAGGTCCCCATGAACCTAAACGACCATTGGGGTTCAGCTCCACAGCATTAAAGAACACTGAAACAAGGTACACTGACTAGGAAAAGGGTCTGTTATCTTTAATCCAAGCCCTCAAACAGGTAGAGAAAATTCAAGAACATCAACCTGTGCAAATCCAATGACCTTTTACCCTGTTATGTGGTATTAAGAAGGGCAGTGGTCTGCCTAATGGGATTGCACAAGAAAACAATGGTACACAAATGGCATGCATGTGTTTCAGGAATTATGGATCAAATGGAAATGAATGAAGGATCAACAAAAGCCATAAAATTACAATTAGATGTAACCCCTGATATGTTGGCTTTGCATCAACCATATAAATCTAGTCCTAAATGTGATGCTTCTGCATTTACATCAGACTCAGCCAAACGCATTGATGGTAAATAGAAGTATAGAACAGTTGTTCTTAACATTGAAACATGACTGGAAGTGATAGAAGAAGGAATTGGAAGTGCTGAGATGGGAGAGTTAAAAGCTGTATTGCTGGCAGTAAAAGAGAAAGCAAAGACAATATATGTTGATTCTTATGCAGTCTGGGCTGGTGCCACACAGTGGTTGTGTCAGTGGGAAGCATTAGGTTGGCAGGTAAATGGGAAAGAGGTTTAGCAAAAGGAAGATTGGAAGTGGTTGTTGTTACAGGCTCAATCCCAACCGATCCACATAGGAAGGGTCAAAGCTCATGCCAATGATCAAGTCTCACAGATCTATTGGAATAACAAGGTGGACCAGATAACAAAATTAAAAGAATAAAAATTGAACAGTTAGTAGATCCTCAACACTGGTATCAATTGGGCAAGTGGTTATATTATAAAATGGGACGGACATACTGGACAAGAGGCTTTGTTTCTTGTAGCACAAAGTAGAGGCTGGCCCTTGACCCAGAAAATGTGTAAAGATACTATCACACAATGTCCCCAATGCCAATTAAGACTTGTACAAAACCGCCCTGATTAAGCACCACCATTACATATTAAAGACAACAAGGCTTTCTGGTCCACTTGGCAAATAGACTATATTGGACCCTTAAGGACATCTAGCAGATATAGGAACCTACTGACAGGAGTGGAAGTGGTATCTGGACTGTTACTGGATGTCAGAAGCAAACACGCCAATGCTAAGGCTACTATCTCAGGACTCCGTGCTTCATTTTCTAGTTTTCCTATTCCAGATTATATACAAAGTTATAATGGATCACACTTCACTAGCATTCTGGTACAAGATTGGGCCAAAAATCAAGTGGATTTTCCACACACCTTACTATCTTCCAGGCAAATTGGATGGTGGAGCATTCTAATGGTCTGTTAAGACATAATCTGAAACCACACAAATCTGAATGGGATAAAAGATTACCTTCTGTATTGATGCCTTAGAATTCTAAAGATTTGTAGCAAATATGGATTTTTAGTATGGCTATATAGTTTCTAACACTTAGAATAGCAGTTGACAGTTAGCAAACCCTGTTCTCATGCTTCATATTGAATTTTCTAAATTCTTCAGGTTTTGTTTAATGTTCTTTTCAAGGGAAAAGACTCTAGCATGCATATCTTGTTTGGGACATATGCACCTGGACCGGAATAATAAGATATCATTAGAACCAAAGCAACCTTGAAGACCCAGGAACTTTGGAGGAGCTCCAAAGGCCGCACGTGCTGTGAGGGGGAGGAAGATGAGGAAGAAAGGGATCTTGAAACCTCCGACTCAATTCTGGGGACGCATGCCAGGGGGGCAGATCTGGGGAGGTCCTGGGGGCAGATAGTTCTCAGATTGGATGGATTAGTACTATAAAATTGTAGAACCCCTGGACACTCACGTGCACCTTATGTATTTGCTGCACCATAAAGTGCTTTATTAAAAGAACTGTTTTCTACCTTATCTATACTAATACTGTCCAGAAAGTTTTTTCTATTTTAGGCAACAATACTATATCAGATAAACAGCTGATACTAACCAATGGGCAGTCCTGTATCAAGGGCTTTCTTGAGCCCCATGTCTCTTGAATCATATCCAAATAATCCAAAACCAAGGCCTTTCAGAACAATCTGAAGGTGGGCCAACCAGTCATGGTCAAATTACCCCAAACTGGGATTGTACCTATGACTCTAACAGCTGTTCAAGTGATGCCTGCTCAGCTGGTGCTAAGAAAAGATAACTCAGGAGCAGTTAATTGAGGGTGAGATAAGGAAAGGGTTTAATTGTGCCAAGGCAATAGATGTTACAGGACGCGCCGCGCCTGTTCTTGAGATGTTACATTTTATAATACCATCTGTCCAATCCCAAGTGTGTCCACCCTGTAGCCTTTGCTCTGGTCCAGCTCCTGGCCCACCCCCTGGAATTGGGTCTGTGGGCTTTTGGGACCCTCTCTTCATCAATCTTCATCTTCTTCGGGGCACAGAGGGCACACAGTCACCTAGTTCTTGACTCTGTTCTGTGGTTTAGGTCAAGATACAAGCATTCTCCAAACAGAACAGGCCTTTCCTTGACAAGAGACTAAACATTTCTACTGGATTCGGGGGTAGGACTGATATAGGGAGCATGGAATGGGGTAAGAGGATTAAGGAATGTGTAAACTAAAGGATGCTACAGGGTAGAGGGACAAGGGCTGCTGCTTTTAAAATCTACTTCTACTACCTATAAAACTTATAAGGTTTACAAAAATTAGAAAAATAGAAAACCATTAGGGGCTTAAGGCATCAGTCACCCCTTTTGAGATTAAACAAGACTCAAAGATCTTGTTCAATCTCTACTACTTATACATAATACTAATCATATAACAAGCTATTATGCAAACTTAATACTAACATAAATGGCTGCTCTAACCAGGTTCAGTTTGGTAACTATGAAGTAAGTTTGTGGAAGTAAACTTAATGAAACATTTTTAAGAATTATCCAATGTATAATTTAAACTTGTTGCCAAATCCATAGTGCAAATTTAGCACTCACCTTTATGAAGAATGTTTGGTGCATTTTGCTAAAGCCAAATGTAAATTTAGGTTTTAAACTCAATTCATAGTTACTGGCAGTACTAATCAATACAAACAAGAGAGGAAAACTTAAACACTGTTTTAACAGTCCTTATAAATAACAGTCTTTGTTGCTCTACTCATCTCAGGAACAGAGGTTTTCTTCTTCCTGGGTAAAACTTAGGGTCCTTGATGATAACTTTTGACCACGATGGAAATGGTCAGCTGGACTTGAAAACAGTTCTTTCCATTTGGCTTGCAGGAGTTTCAGTCTCATTGTTTAACATAAACTCAATCCTTGGGCTGGAACAGATGAGCAGGAGTGTCCAGTCTCATAGGCTTAGATGACACAATGAACTTCTGCAGTTCCTGCAAAGCAGATCTTAAAACATTAAACAATTTTACAAATAAACCTCTTTATGCAACCAGGGAGTCGATGAAGTGTGACTCCCTGTCCGAAGACAGTTTTACAGGAATTTTGGATCTCGGAATTCCTGTATTTTGGTCTTCTGAGAGAGGAGCTTGTGCTTTTATCACATAAAGCGATCAACTGCCAGTCATAGATTTAATAGGTCAGTCAAGAGCTTACTTGAAGCAGGCTGCGTCTAGATGCAAACAGCACCCTGGCAGTGCCAGTAGCTCACCACAGAGAGCTTATACTCTCTGGACAAATTCTAGGCCTTACCGGGGGCAGGTTGTCCTGTTCCAACCTGTCCCAGACTGCAGTCAATCATCTTTACCTCATGGAGTGGTCATACAGGTACCTCTTGCCTCCATGGATAAAAGCTTCCTCATCTGTTAAAATAGGTGTATTCATGGATATATGAATACCAACGAAGCAATAAAGTTAGAAAGCAATTTCAGCAAACTATTTAAGCAATCTAAACCAATTATTCCAACAACGATGTTACCCGGTTGTCTCAAAGATTGCAGGCAATGGTGCAAACCAGATTTTAGGGTCTTATTAGAGAGTCCACAGAACCAGTGCTGTTGCTGCCTCAGCACTGAAGCCACCTTCTTATCCGTCCTTTGGTCTCAGTGTAGGACTTCTTTTATGCAAATTAGGTTCACATACATTCCTAGATGACACTAGATATGAAAGCATCTTAAAAACATAAGTAGATAAATATGATTTCACAGTCACATGAAAATTCTATGGACTTTTCATCAAACTGCTTTTAGGAGAAATTCTTCCACAAGCTGCAGTAGTCTGAGACACAGATGTTTACAAATTGTTGCTGGAACAACATATGTGCAAGTATAAACATTGCAAGCTTTAAAGCAATTCATGAAGTAAAAGTAAAAACAATATAAGCTTTCAATTTTTTTTAGCAATTAAACTAACAACAAGAGAAACTTAAAAATAATATAGAAATAACAAAACAAATACAATAATTACAATATATGTATATGTACCACCTTTAGTGCAAATTGATTTTTAATTGTGTCAGAAGGCTTTTATGTTGGCTTCTTGTCTACTCTCTCTTTGTCCTGATGTATTTCATTTGCAGTTAAGACATTTGTCTACTTCTGCAAAAAGTTGTTCCCATGGCTCTCAGCTTGAGTTTTGGTGGCACTGCTTTCAGATCTGCTTGCTGGAACAGACTATCTGTAAACAGTTAATTCTGACACATTATTAGTTTGTATTTAAAATAAAACAGTATTCCCCCCTTACTGAGTTAGGGTAGAAATATAGAAAACCATTAGGGGCTTAAGGCATCAAAGGACCATTAGCCTGGGTAGCTACTGACTCTAATGGCCACCAACACGGAATCACTTCTAGATGGATATTGCCTATGTGATAATTTCTGAAAATTAACCCACCTATCCGGTGCATCTGCCGAGATATAGTTTTATTTTACAGATCAATGGCTGCTATTGGTTATCATCCTGATGGTAACACCTTCAACACTATCATGGTGTCATGGGTTTACTTGTTCTAAAAAAACAAACGGGAATTTTTCTTTCCCCTGCTGCATGTGGGGGAGGGATGTTGAATGGAGAGGACAGTTTTCTGCCTTGGATGATTATCTACACAAAGGAGCTGGTTGGCAGAACCACATTCCAACCTGATAGCCCTCTCTGGGGCTGGGTAGGGGGTGGGGAGTTTTTCTCCCCTCCTCTCCTTGGAAAGCGGCACTCCACTTTCTGCCTTAACGGAGGTAAGGTGTGTGTGTGCGTTGGAAAAGCTTTGAGGCCGTTTTTGCTCTTGACCTGGTCATCTGGTTGCTCTCTGGCCTCGTCTTGCCTGCACGCTGCCCTGTCTCCAGCCTGAATCTGCTCAGAATTCATCGGAGAGTTTGTGCTCATCGAGGGAAGGGGAGAGTCCCGACCACAACCAACTGCAGACAACGTGAGTTTCATGGGAAAGAAACCGCCCTTCTCTCCCCTTCTCCCCTTCTCCCCTTCCCCTTCTCGGTGAGGGGGAGATCTCCTTTTCGGCTTCTCCTGCCAACCGGGGCCCCCATGCACCTCTAGTGATCCAACAGCGCCCCCTGCCAACCGTGATTAGAAATCATGCTAGAGTACAGGGAAGTATCAAACTGTTTCTTTTTTTTTTGAAGGGGACTTTTGGGTACAGAATTATTGTTTAGTTGCTTTTGTGTTCTTTTGCTGTTTTTTGCCAATATACATATATCCTTTAATAAAGGGTTGTTATTTCTTCCTTTTTTCCATACTTCCTTGATTGGAGCCTCTTAATTTCAGATTTACAATTGCTGAGAGAGAGAGGAGTTTGGTCTACCTCATAACTCATCCTCCTTAGCAAAACACTTCAGTCTCCTTAAACTGAGACACATGGATAGCAATATTCTTCAAACAACTTGGAAGCCTTCTTAAGTGTGAACTTGCGAACATGACAAGTCTCATGGGCCAGTATGTATCTGTCTACAAGGGTCTCCCTACAACTGGTTGATGGTGGTGTCATGCATCAGGTAGAAGTCCTTTGAAAGTCTACAATTGACACAGCCAAAACAGAAACACAAAACATGGAACATCACTGGTTTGTCTCACCCTGAAAGACTGTAAATCAAAAAAGACAAAACTGGTTTTAACTCATTATGACATAGAAACTGAGTGTGTCCTGGAGTGTGTAAGGGTGCCTAGCATACTCCCCGCAATTGCCACTGAAACTATCAAAAAGCTTGTAAAATTGACCCAGAACATATCACTGGTTGGGCCCTATGTAGTCAAATTGGTTGGACAACAACAAATATTGTCTAATCTCTCTTGGTCCTTAAAGAGAGTAGAAATGCCCATGAAAACTGATGTTACAGCTATCAGACCAAAGTGTTTGCCTTTTATACATATCTCTTCTCTTGGATGGTATTCCTGGCTGAACAAGAGGACACTACCTTGTCTTAAAAAGTATGTAACTGGTATATTAAGAACCAGGATGGGGGTATTAAACCCCATTGATCTCGAAATAAATTAGGCACAACCATTAGTGATCTGAGTACTATCAGGCAACCTTTAAAGTCTTCCTTACCTACTTTAGGAAACATTCCATGGTCTGCTTCAATTCTCTTTTCTGTCTCAGAAAAAATATCAAGATGGTAATCACTGATTACTGGCTGATGCTTTGGGGATTGTTCAAAGCAATGCATCCCTGACACTAAGCTATTGTGGTTACAGTGCCATGATAAAACCATCCATTGAAAACTGAAAGATAATTTGGGACAATATAACTAAATTTGAAAGGTAATTTAAATCCTGGTGGTCTTTAATCAGATTTTCTTATGACCCCCTCACTAATAAGGCCACAGGTTTTGTCCAGACAATAAGCAATGCTTTGCTATATACCATATATCCAATCGTTGCCCTGGGCCTGAATCACAACAGAACCATACTCTATCCATTGCGACACCATGCATAGGCTTTTAAAAACAATCACACAGAGAGGACAACTGATGTAGGTGCTTGTATGGTGAGAGAATGATAGGGATTTATATGTGAAAGTAACACTTGGAAAGCCCAAGATGTCTGTTTAGATGCAGAACAAAGCATCTGTCACTTTGAAATGTACTCCAACAATGATCCTGAATGTGTCCTGGTATACATAGGACAAGGATGTGCATGTTTAAGAACCCCTTGTGATAATTTAACAGTAGATCCAGCTTTCTAACCATTCGAGTCTATGTATTTGTAACTTTACTAACATTGCAGGATGTGATTTCAACTCTTCCCTACAAGAAACTGTGTTCCAGAACACACATGGCAACTTCATGTTATATGACACTTTGTCTTCAATGCCTATTGGAATGGACATTACCCTGGTCAAAAAGCTGTTGGAACATTCTGATCTACACAAACTGGTACAACAGCTGAAGCGGCAAAGTCGTAAGTCACTGATCACTGTCCATCACAATGTGTAAAAGATAAATCGTGTCATAGAACAAGTTTTGAAGAATGGAGAATATCAAGGGTGGGAAAACTTGCTCAGGTGGTCCTCAACTGCCACAAGCTTTTTCAACCTAATTGCTACATCCTGTTGTTGTGATATTGATACTAACCACAATTTGCCTTGTGTTAATAATTTCAGTATATACGAGTGTGGTACCTAATCCAAAAAGTAAGGAGACTAACCCCTTCAGAAGTATATAAATTGAAATAATAACAGTGTTTGTTTTGCCAGAACTAATACTTGATGCTATGATTTTTTAGGAGATATTGATATGTTTTAACTAATTTTGATAAATGAACTAACACCTTGTAAGTCATATGAGTTAAGGTAAATGGTAAAATAGAGGAGACTAATGCTTTTCAACATATTTAATGAAAATTTACACATATGCAGTGGATGCTTTTTTAGCATGGAGGCATTACCACTCCATAAGGTAAAGGTGATTGACTGCAGTCACAGGGTGGAGTGTAGCAGGGCACTTTGCCTAAGAAGAGGGTAGAGTAGCTTGAAGTTTGTCTTGTTTAAAAGTTATCAGTGATGGTTTGAGCAAGGACAGTCTGCTGATCAGTGATAAGACTGAGCAAAGAGGATCTGCTGTTCTTAGTGCTGAAGAATGCTGAGATCAGCTTGACCAAACTATCAGACCCACCACAAGGAAATGCAAGACAGATGCTCCCTGACTGAGGCTGGGAGTAGCAAGGATGCGCAGGCCCTGATAAGTAAGTAAGAGTCAGAAGTGTCGAGCAGAACAAACCAAAGAGCTGCTAATACCTTTTTCAACACAAAGCATATTTTGCTGAATAAGCCTGACAACACATAATCTAAAAAATGTATATGATTGACAGTCGATCACTTTATAATGTAAAAGACCAGTCCCACTTTTGCACAGTGAGGACTTCTAGCATACCTCCATAAGGTGTGTGAAGATTCTTGCCTTGAGTGGGGATGCTCCTCAAGGTTACTCCACAAAGCAGAGCAAAAGAGATTCGCCCACGGTCATTGGTATGGGTAACATCAATCTCTACTTAATAATTGTGATGCCGAAAAACCTCGGAATAAAAGAACTGCTCAGAGACTTTGCATCTTTTATCAGTAAGGTATTTGTTTATTGCAATGTTGGGAGCAAGGTGGTTTGCACCACACAAAACTTGCTCGATTTGAGAGTGCTAAACAAACCATTTTATACATTTTAGGTACACAGTTACACCTCCTAACATACATATTAATAAGTAGGCTAGTCTCTGGGCAGAGATTTTCCAGAATTTTCTTTGGTGCATGCACAGTCTTTCACTGTGGTGGTTGACATCGAGCTTTCATCCCTTTGGGGGTTGCCACAGTTGTCTTCCTCAAGGTTGAACTTTTCAACTTTCTTTGTTAGGTGACCTAGATTCTTCAAGCTTGCAAAATCCTGGCTCTGGGCCTCCTATATCTACTCTAAACATCTAGTTTACCTGATTTATTACTGAAACAGGAGCCAGGCCTAAAAGAGTTAACTGAGATATCTTGGCCTGTTAAGAAACCTCAATACCTGTTTTGCTAGAAGAACATTTTAGGAGCACTGGTTAATATCATGTTCTGTTCTGCTCACTAGACCAAAGGCCTTATTATAGAAAGAATAGGAGTAGTACATACACACAATAATAAATTAGGTAAACTAGACATTTGAATAAGATCTAGAAGGCCCAGAGCCAGGATTTTGCAAGCTTGAAGAAGTCAGGTCACCTAATTGAAGAGGTCAAATTGAGGAAGACGTCCATGGCAACCACCAGAGGGATGAAGGCTTGAGCAGAAGACCCCCACAGTAGAAGACTGCGCATGTCTGGAAAGACTCCGCCCAGAGACTAGCCTACTTATTAATATGTATAATAAATGATGTAACCATGTATCTGAAGTGTATAAAATGGCTTAGTTTTGCACTTGCAAGTCGAGCAAGTTTGTCCAGCGCGAGCTGGCTTGCTCCCAACGTTGAATAAACAAATACCTTGCTGCTTAAAGAAAAAAAAGTCTCTGAGCAGTTTCTCAGACCGATTTTTCGGATTCATTACCTTATGGTCTACTCCCTAGCATTCTTTCTATAATGAAACTTTGGTCCAGTAAACAGAACAGAACAAGACATTAAGCAGTGCTCCTACAACGTTCTTCTAGCAAAGTAGGCAGAACAAATATTAGGCAATTGCCTTCTCCTGGCTCAGCAGGGCAAGGTGTACCAACTAAGCCATTGTTAACTCTTTTTGTGCCTTTCTGCCATCAATTCCCCCCCCTTTCTTTCTTCCTTTGCAAATTCCTTTGCAAGGATTACAATCTATAGTTCAACAGTTGTTCTTGATGAGAATTTTGTATTGACCACATTATCTGTATTCTCCTAGTCAGTGTACTGAGTTTACACCATAACCATAAATTGAATAATGATAACAATACTATGGCACTCACCAATATTATAATAGGATGTATTAGGAAATGGAACACTTGAGAGGCCGTGGGGGAATATCCCAGAAAAATATCCCACCAATGGTGTTCTCCTACTTGCTCTACCTTGGTTAATATGGTTTTTATACTTTCGGTATCATGTTTCACTTGCCAAAGCATATGTCAGGTGGTTTTATTTACTTCCTCCACCATTCTCTCTATGTCTGGATGCTCAAGTATTTTCTGGAAAAGACATATCCATCTCTATTTGTAATTTAGGTACATCATGATACAACAAATAATCATTTTCAATCAACTGTTCAGTAGCTATTGGTATTGTGTAGTTAAAATCGCAGCCTATTATTTTAGTAAAATTGCAAACACAAAAATTAGTGCCATTTGTAATCTCTTGACAATCATCAATAGTTATATTCATACAAAAGGTTCTAATACATGCACATCCATTACCTACATAATACACCTGTGATTGCAGTTTAGAATGCAAAGACATTTCAAAGGTACACACACTATCCTTGGTATCTAAACACAAGTCTTCATTTTCTACCACAACTTTTTCACAAACATACCCTAATTGTCCTCTAGAAATACAAACTTCAGTACTGATTGACTGCCAATTTCCTTTGTCTTTATTTAACTTAGCCCAAACATTATGGCCTATAGGTTTGATTACTGTGCCCTGGTGTATTGCTTCTAAAGTTAAAAGAGGGAAAATAGTTTGCTCCTGGGCCTCTTTGATGGTGAGCACATAAGCTTCAATGAGTTATAAGTGAAATTTACCAACTGCCACCATGCTTGATGATCTTTTTCAGATTGGGTCGTGGAGCTGTTTTTAGCTATGATCTCTCGGATTTCTTGGGATAGTATCCTTGAGGTTCCTTCTCTAAGTATTCCTGCAGCTACTGATTGTACCCATTGCTGAGTCTGAACACGTTGAATGGCAAAGGCAGTTCTTTCAGTTATTTCATTGGTATAATTGGAAAATTTCATAAAATCCTCTGAGGTATGATTTGCAAGCATCATTAGCAGTTGAACAGTTAAAGATTGGGTTTCTGCTAAAGTTAACAAAGATGACCTCAAAGGAATTTTTAGTTTACCTAAGTCAGAGGTTATTGCACTAAGTTTATTTACCAGGACCTCTTGATCAATGGTGTTAAGTACTCCTAACCCTGTTCCAAACCATCTGGTTGCATCTCTTTTTCTTCTCTTGTGATGGGACTCGAACACAAGCCCTATGAGGAGAGACTGAGGGAGCTGGGGTTGTTTAGCCTGGAGAAGAGGAGGCTCAGGGGAGACCTCATCACTCTCTACAACTGCCTGAAAGGAGGTTGTAGCTAGGTGGGGGTTGGTCTGTTCTCCCAGGCAACTATCAGTAAGACAAGAGGGCATGGTCTTAAGTTCTGCCAGTGGAGGTTTAGGTTCGATAATAGGAAGAAATTCTTTACAGAGAGGGTAATCAGGCATTGGGATGGGCTGCCTAGGGAAGTGGTGGATTCTCCGTCCCTGGAGGTTTTTAAGATGAGACTGGATGTGGCACTTAGTGCCATGGTCTAGTAACCGTGGTGGTAGTGGATCAAGGGTTGGACTTGATGATCTCAGAGGTCCTTTCCAACCCAGCTGATTCTATGATTCTATGGGATCTGGTCTCTATCCATGCATTCCATCCTTTAAGGTTTTGAAGGATATAAAGTCAGCAGTCCTTTTTGATACTAGATATATCTGTTTGGACTTTTTAAAGGGAGTATGTAGGATCTAAAAGTAATTTTTGTTCATTTGATTGCCTAATT
Organism: Neopelma chrysocephalum; assembly: GCF_003984885.1. Taxonomy (NCBI): domain Eukaryota; kingdom Metazoa; phylum Chordata; class Aves; order Passeriformes; family Pipridae; genus Neopelma; species Neopelma chrysocephalum. The sequence goes on from NW_020925503.1 coordinate 440,586, forward strand.
ACATAGGACCCTACAAAAGTTAGGTTGTGCTTATAGCTGCATTCCGGAATTGGTTGTTGGGCCGTTACAGTTAAAGTTGTTATCTTGGGAGTTTTAGTACTCAAATTTTCCTCAAAGTGTATTATAATACTTTTAGATAACTCTTTATTCCCTTTTCTATTATGCCAAAGACAAATCACATTTATTGGTTTACTCAGTGTAAAATTGTACCAGCATTGACTAGAGCGACAGGAAACTCAGGTAGCTAGTGCTGTGGCATTCTTCATAGGTTTTATAGACACTTGGGTATAAGATGTCTCGGATTTGGATATGTTGAGTCCTCAGCATCCTATTTGCATTTTTACTCCTAGAGTTCCAACTATAGCGCTAAGTCCATTTCTTCTTCCCCATGTTTCTCCCGAAATTGTTTCATTATTTTGTATGATTAGTGGTTAGGTTTAAATTGGAAAGATCTTTTCCCATAGAACCGGAATGCCCGATATAGGGTTGATACCATGGCCATTCTAATGATCCAGCCCAGGTTATAGTCACCATACTCAATAGGATCCCAGTAGTCAGAGTCAGGTGAACTTGAGAGTGGTTGGTCCTATGGGTTCTGAGGTCCATGGTTTCTCAGGGGCTTTCTTGACTCGAGAGTAATGAATCCAGGTGGGTCGTTCTTTTATTCGGACCGCTGTGAATGTAGTCAGCAACACCTGGAAGGGTCCATCCCACTTCTCTTGGAGAGGGTCTCCTGAAAAATTCTTAACATATACGCAATCACCAGGGATGCAATTTACAATTAGATTGTTTGGTCTGGTTTCCCAACACAACAGCAGAATTCTTGTCTAATTGTTTCCCCACAGTTATAACATAATCATGAACATATTGATTGCCTACTTGATCCAAAGCTTCACTGTTAACATTGTTCATTCCATAAGGTCAGCCATACAAAATTTCAAATGGACTTAGTTTTTCTTTAGACCATGGTTTGACCCTTTTTCGGATTAAAACAATAGGTAAAGCTTGGTACCAATACAGATTTGTTTCTTGATAGATTTTAGCTATTTGCTGTTTGCTGAAATGATTCATCTGGCAGTAGTGGATCAAGGGTTGGACTTGATGATCTCAGAGGTCCCTTCCAACCTGGCTGATTCTATGATTCTATGATCTTTTCCACTTGCCCACTTGCTTGGGGTTTGTATGGGGTATGCAATTGCCAATTAATTTGTAGTGCTTTGCTTTACTTCTTGCTTGCACAATTTCTGCACAGAAGTGGCATCCTCTATCCGAGGATATACTTCTAGGTATTCCAAACTGTGGTATTATTTCATTCAACAAGACTTTAACCACTTCTCTTGCTTTGTTAGTTATGCACGGGAATGCTTCTGGTCATCCAGAAAAGGTATTTGTTAAAACTAAAAGAGAGCAGTATCCCCCCTTTCTTGGAAGTTCAGAAAAGTCAATTTGCCAGATTTCACCTGGGAAGTGCCCTCTGCTTATGGAACCCTGATGCTTTTTAGTTCCAGTGTTTGGGTTGTTTTTCAAACAAGTTTCGCATTGGGATGTTATTTGTTTTATTGTGGTAAACAGATTTGGCCCTGCTACTCAAATTCTTAAGTATTGATATAGAGAGTCTAAACCCCAATGAGTCTTATTGTGTTCAGCCTTAACAAAAGGGCGAACCAATTTTTCTGGTAACACTAATTGACCTGTTTTCAATTAACCCCATCCACTGTCTAGCAGCTTACCCTCATTTTCATGTATCCATTTATAATCTGATTCTTGATACTCTACTTGTTTCTCTGTCTTTATTTCCTCTGGCACTAGGGCTACTACTTGCACTTCTTTACTCTTTTCAGTATCTTGCCTGACTTCACTGTCAGCTTTTCTGTTACCTAGCTCTGGGACAGGGTTACCTTTCAGGTGTCCTCGGCAGTGCATAATTGCCACCTATGAGGGGAGTTGTACAGCTTCTAGTAATAGTAAAATCTCTTCAGCGTATTTTACAGCTTTTCCTTGAGCAGTTAAGAGTTCCCTCTTTGGACTATGCCAAAGGCATATTTAGAGTCAGTCCAAATGTTAATTTGTTTCCCTTTTGCCAATTCTAAAGCTCGAATAAGAGCTATCAGTTCTGCTTTCTGGGCTGAGGTTCCTGTAGGCAAAGGATTTGATTCGATTACCTCAGTAGTGGTGGTTACCGCATAGCCAGCCATTCTCACACCTTGTTTTACAAAACTGCTGCCATTGGTAAACCAGTCTTCTGCATCCAGGAGTGGTTCTTCTTTGAGGTCCAGGCGACTGGAATACACCGCTTCCATGGTTTCCAGGCAGTCGTGTACAACGGGTTCAGCTGTGGCTTTTCCTTCTAGGAATGAAGCTGGGTTGACAATGTTAGTCACTTGAATGTTTATATCATCTGATTCAGCCAGGATAGCCTGATATTTCAAGAATCGAGAGGGTGACAACCAATGGTTTCCCTTCTGTTCCAGCACTGTAGATACTGTGTGGGACACTAATACAGTCATTTTCTGTCCCATTGTAAATTTCCTGGCTTCTTCTATATTTATGATCACTGCTGCTACTGCCTTTAGGCAGGTGGGCCATCCTTTGCTTACTTTGTACAATTGTTTGGAGAAGTAGGCTACTGCTTTTTTATATGGCCCCAGCTGCTGGGCCAGGACCCCTAGAGCCATTCCCTGTTATTCATGCAAGAACAACTGTCATAGTTTGAAATTGCCCCCCCCGGGAGTCGGGGGGTTCAGAGGTGATTGGGTGCCAGGGCAGTGTTTCCTGGAGAGCCAATCACCATTCATGTTGTTCGCTTCTGCTCAAAATCATATATACACAGCCACCGAAAGCTGTTAGCATTCAGTTCTTCTGTTGGTGTCTGCTGCGTGTAGGTGGAGAAGGCCAGGGGGTGGCTGGGCTCCTTCTTTCCCCTCCAGGGGGGAGGGGAGCCCTGAGGCCCCCAACTCTGCCTAGGCCAGAGTTAGAGGCAGCATTTGGAGTGTGTGCTGTGAAGGAAGACATTCACAGCACCTGAGGTAAGAGGAGAGAGAGGCAGGTTTTGCAGCCAAGCCCTCTTCCCCCCCCTTTTTGCAGTTAAGCTGTAGAGGGGGGCCTTCTTTTCCCTCCACTGTAAAGTGGAGGAGAGGCTCCGCATTGAAGCAGAGCCACGTGGACGGGCTAAATATAGCTTGGAGCCAGGGAAAGGAATCCCAGGCAAAATTGGAGACAGGCCAAGGGCTCGGGAGTTGCCCTGCCGAAGCTGACCGGGGGCAGCTGAAAACTGACTTGGAGGAATGAAGATTCCAATGCCTACTGTGATAAGCTACACTGCAACAGCCTACGAACCGAGGTATGAGACTGAGAAAGAGAGATCACACAGCAGAGACTGACACAGAACCATGGAGGATGGACTCAAAGCTATTTTGGACTTCGTGAGGAAGGAAGGACTTCCAGAAACAGCTGAAGGTTGGTTAGGGAGTGTTCAGGGGCCCAGAACACTCCCACAAGAGAGAGAGACTGGTTACCCAGCAGCCTTGAAAGGCTCTTCCTGGACTAAAGTTAACGGGAGGGGCTTAAAAGGACTGAGAGAAGTGTAATAATATATATATATAGTTGCCCTTAGTTTGTATAGTATATTTATTTGTGTAAATAAATGTATATACTTCCCCCTTCCCCTACAGAAGCCTCTGACCTGAAAGTTTCTCTCCGGTGTTGGGATAAATTGTGGGAAGGGGTGGGGGGAAGCCTGGAAATTGGATTTTAGATTTCTAATGTGACTCAAACTGCCACAACAACCAAAAGGGCTTCATCACGTCAGGCAATTCCAACGCCGGAGCCCTCATGAGTTCTTGCTTCAGTCGTTTGAAGGCTCCGCTTGCTTCGGGGGTCCAGATTAGGTTGCCTTTAGGTATTTTCAGCAAGTCATACAAAGGTTTTGCAATTAGTCCATATTAATATATCCATAAACGACACCAACCTGTCATTCACAGAAAACCCATTTGTGGTTTGGGTGTCTGGCAGATGGCTTCCTTTCTTGCTGTTCCCAGAGAGCGTTGTCCACCAGATACTTCATAACCCAGGTACATCACTTGTTTCTGCACCAGCTGCGCTTTCTGTTGAGAGACTCAATACCCATTCAGACCCAAAAAGTTTAAGAGGCTTACTGTCCATTGGATGCATTCTTCTTGTTTTTCAGTAGCAATCAATAGATCATACACATATTGTAAAAGTACACCCTCTCCCGGTGGTGACTGCCATTGTTCCAATTCTTTAGCTAATTGATTCCCAAAAATTGTGGGGCTATTTTTGAACCCTTGAGGTAACACTGTCCAAGTGAGCTTTTTCCTTCCAGTGGTGGGACTTTCCCACTCAAAGGCAAATATCTTTTGACTTTCCTGTGCTGAGGGGAGACAAAAGAAGGCATCTTTTAAATCTAGTACTGTGAACCAAATAAAATTTTCTTTTAATTTTGTTAAAAGGGTATATGGATTTGCAACAACTGGATGTATGTTTTTAGCTATTTCATTTACTGCTCTTAAATCTTGAACCAACCTGTAGGTTCCATTTGGCATCTTGACTGGTAGAATTGGGGTATTGAAATCTGACTCACACTCTAGCAAAAGCCCTAACTTCAAGAAGTTGTCTATTATTGGTTCAATTCCTTTTCTATCTTCTAGCCTCAGTGGATATTGTTTCCTAATTACTGGTTTCGCTCCTGGCTGTAATTCTACTTGAAAGGGAGTTGCCCATTTTGACCTGCCTGGTGTTTCAGTAGCCCAGACTCCTGGGTATACCTGATCTAAAATTTGATTGATATTTGGATTATTCTGATTTGGCTCCATATAGTTCATTCCTAAACTCAAAGTTGTTATTAATTGTTCTTCTTTTACCTTAAATTCGATTTTACCTTGTTTGAATTCTATTACAACTCCCAAATTTTCTACTAGGTCTCTGCCCAATAGAGATTTGGGTGAATTTGGTAAATATCAAAACTGATGCACTCCCATTTGTTTTCCAATTTAGAACTTTAGGGGTTTCAAAAGGAAAGCTTTTTCTGATTGGCCAGTTTCACCCACAACTTGAACACATTTATCACTTCTAGGTATTAATTCTTGATTCAAAACAGGGAATGTAGCCCCAGTATCAATTAGAAAGTCTAATTCTTCTTTTTCTTCCCCTAGCTTAGTTTTTACCAGTGGGTCCCCTAGGGGCAGGCCCACTGGTCCTCCTCACTCAGTATTCTTGTAGGCAACAATAGCCCCTCCTGTGCTTGTATTTCCACTCGTTAATTCAGGACATTCTTGCTTACAGTGTCCCTCTTTTCTACAAAAACTGGTTCTGACCCAACCTTGTTTGTCGGGGAGGCAATCTCCTCTTCCTCAAATCCCTTGACCCCGGCTGCGACCTCGAATATTTTGCCCTCGTCCATTTGAATTTTGTGTTAGGGCTGCCACTACAACTTTTGCCAACCTCCTATCTTCTCTCTTATCTTGGTTATTATATACTCTCCAGGCTTCTCCCATTAATGTTTCTGAATCTTTGTTATCGGGTTCTTTAATTTTCTGTAACCTTTTTCTAATATCAGGGTTAGACTGTCCCATCATTAAACCTACTAGTTGCTGCTTCCCTGCTGTTGAGGATGGATCTAAGGTTGTATATTTTCTCATGGCTGCCCTAAGCCTATCCAGGAATTCGGTGGGATTTTCATTTAGTCTCTGTTTAACATTGTACAGAGCTGCCCAGTTTACTGCTTTAGGTATGGCATTTTCTAATCCTAATTGTACCAGATCCCAATATCTATTTAGCAATTCGTAATATCTTGGGTTGTTTGAATCCCAGTTTGGGTTTTGCAGTGGAAAAAGCATATCCACTGTGTATCCCTTCAAGGCTCCTGTAGCAATTTGTCCCTGAACGTGAGTTAGTGCTGTTTTTATTACAAGCTCTTTTTCCATTTCTGTCAATTCTGGAGCATCACTCCAATCCGGATCCTGATTTCTCACAATCAATCTAAATCTTTTAGCTACCTTACTAGGATCTTCTCTAAAATTTTTAGCCTCTTGTCTCCAACTATTTAAGTCCACTGATAAGAAAGGGACTTTAATTCTTACTGGTTCTCCTGTCGGTCCTATCACTTCTCGAAAGGGAGCAACTAAATGTTTAGTTTTACTCTTTACCTTTCCTCTTTTAATCTGACTATGGGTGACACGTGTACTTGTCCCTTCTCCTGGATCGTTTATACTTTCTGCCACACTCCTTGCGATACTTTCAGAATCTTTTATTTCCCTAAACCCAAAACCGGCTGACTGCAGCTCCTGGATGTCTATAATACTCTCTTCGTCACTCTCCTTTTTCCCTAATTTTAAACACCTTTGTCCAATACTACACGCTGAGCAACAACGCCTTATTGGTTTGCTAGTTTTCTGCCCTTTTCTAATGCCAAAACAAGGGGACCTTGGGGAGGAATATTAATACCACAATCTTTTTGCCATTCCTGCTTATTTCGTAAAGTGAAAAACATATCGGCATACATCACCTCATCCCACTTCTTTACTCGTCTCAAAAATAACATTAACCGTAACATTGTATTATAATCTAAAGAGCCATCTTCTGGTCATTTTTCCCCCTCATCTAAAGTATATAGTGGCCACCATTGTGTACAATATTTAATTAATGATTTTTTACTTAGGTTTCTAGAACAAGCAGCAGTCACAAGTATTGAGGTCATGTTGCTGAGAACACAGCTGCGCTGGGCAGGACATGTCTCAAGGATGAAGGACCACCGCCTCCCTAAGATCTTGCTTTATGGTGAACTTGCCACTGGCTGCCGCAAGAGAGGAGCCCCGAAGAGAAGATACAAGGACTCCCTGAAACAACATCTCAGCCTTGGCTATATTGATCAACATAACTGGTCTACTCTGGCCTCCAATCGGGAGGTCTGGAGACACCCTATCTTTAACGGTGCTGATGCTTTTGAGAAAGCACGCAGGATCACTCTCGAGGAGAAAAGACAACGCAGAAAGAATTGTGCCTTGCAGAATATTCCACCTAAGAGTCTTCCTGCTGTACCTTTTGCAACCGGACATGCCTATCTCGTATTGGACTTTTTAGCCACCAGCGTGCTTGTAACAAACGTGCGTAGAGCCCTCCCAAATCTTCGTTCGCGAAGCCTAACCATGATGATGATGATGATGATGATGATGATGATGATGACGACTTAGGTTTCCTCCCAGAATACCTCCAAGATCTTTCCAATGCTTTAATATGCATCCCAGAGGAGTTTTAACTTTTATGTCTTTACTAAGTTTTCCCCCCATTATTAGGATATTAAACTTTCTGCAATATACCAACCAAGACAATAATAGTTTTTCCAAACTGGTCTCCAATTCCCAAAATCTAGTATAATTTGTGAATCAAACCCCCACCTTTCTATCTTTGGTATTAACTTATCCTTGAATTTCTCAATTTCTTCAATTATTTCTTCCGTCTCTTTTTCTCGTCTTGCTTCTAGCTGTTTTACAGTCTCAATTTCATTGTTTCATTGTTTCTGAGGTTTTAAGTTCTTTCGGAATATCCATTTTAGGTTCTTTCTGAGTGTTCGAAAGAACTTCATAAGATCCACTAGATGTAACTCTTTCCCACAAAATGTATCAAAGCTCTATAGCAAGTTAGGATGACTTTGTACAAATATCAACCTATGTGTTCTGCAGCAATAATATCTTGCTCACTGGATATCTTCCAATTTTTTATTAAATCTGCACCGTATACACTTCAAATCTAAAGCCCTACTCAATCTTATCTCTTGAGTTCCTCTGGGCCCCAAGATATATTTATTACATCTGTTACACACAACTCGTACATATAACCAACAGTTACAAAATGGACAAATCTTAATTCTAGGTCTTATCCAATGCGGTGCGCTTATAGTTAACTTTTCAGCACTACCTCCCATATAGCAATTCTTAGCATGATAATACCTTTAACTATGTGCTCTTGGATGTTTCAAGGTAAGCAAGGTATATCAGGTATACAATAACTTTCCCAAAAACAAACAAGACAACACAAAATGACAATAAACACACACAAAACTATTAACACAATAACAGCACCCAAGCCCCAGTTCATGGGGTGGTCATGAACTTAAGGGAACCAATACCATAAATACAATCATGCAAAACAAGGGATTGATCCTCATCTTATCAAAATACCACCCTAAGTACCAACTTCAGGAGTTTCACCTGTGGTACAGCACCCAGTGGGAAGCATCCTTCACCGTCTTATGGGAACCCAAGAGCAAGCAAGAACCAAGAACCAAATAAGATACAAAAACCTTCCACCAACAGGCAGCTTGTCCACCCCTGTAGTAAGCTGATGAAGAGGGGACCCCCTCTGAGTAAAACTCACCTGGGGCATGCCCAGGGGGTCCCAAGCTCTGATGGATTCTGCAGCCAAGTGGAGAGCCTCCTGCCTGGCTCTGCTAACTTTAATATAATTGCTTCAATAGTGCTTCAAAAACAGTGCACTGTGCTAGTGGTTATATCTCCTATACTGTGTAATAAATAATTCTGATTAAGGTATTTTTGTTAAATCATTATCATTATCATAATCAATTTAAATAAATTATTCATTTAATTTACATAAATATATTTGGTTTGCCATCCTTTAATCCTGCAGGACAAATTTGTATAAAGGTTCAATTACATCTATATAATTGCGGTGGGTTGATCTTGGCTGGATGTCAGGTGCCCACCAAGCTACTCTATCACTCCTCTTCCCACCTGAACAGCGGAGAGAAAATAAGATGGAAAACGACTCATAGGTTAAGGCAGTTTACTAAAGCAAAAGCAAAAGTTTGTGTGTGTACAAGCAAAGAGAAAAAAAAGGTTTATTCTCTACTTCCCATCGGCAAGCGATGCTCAGCCGCTTTCTGGGAAGCAGGGCTTCAGCATGAGGAGTGGTTGCTCTGGAAGGCAAACACTGTAAATAAAAAATGCTCCCCCTTCCTCCTCCTTTCCAACTAGTTTTATTTCAAAATGTGGCCCAAGTGTTGCATAAAAATGATTGTTGGGTTTGCACTCATTTACCTGAAAACACAATGAAGCCATTGACCATTTATGCATTTACAATTCCAGGAGAAATTGATACTAGTCACTGGGTAAACACTTCCTTTCACCAAAAAGTAAACATACCAGTTAGTGTGCAAGTACCCACTAATATTTCTCATGATCATACATGTGTAGAAAGATGTAACTCCCCTAAAGAAATGGGAAAACTAGATAGTATTGAGGAAAGTGGCACGTTTGTTGGAAATCACACGTGATGTACGCAAACAATTAATGTTGGAGAAATTAATCATCCTTGACCAGTACCGAATGGAACAGGGTGGTATTCGATATGTGGAAATAAAGCCCATAAAGTGTTGCCCCTGGGCTGGAAAGGCATTTGTACTTTAGGAGCCTTGGTCCCCAACATAACAGTAATTGATAAAGGTCAAGTACCTTCAGGATTATGGATAAGAAGCTGTGCTGGTTTAAAAAGTAAACCAGTGGAAGAAATGAACCCAGTTCAAGAGAGATTACAAGTCAGAGTTACAATTTACTAAAAAGATTACAATAAGTACAATGATACAGAGAACACTGGTTTTAACCCACAAAGACAGATGTATAACCCAGTACCCTGGGACAAGAACAGAAAGGTGTTCTTTAGCTCCTGTGCTGAGCACCACTTGATCCCCCCAGGTGCAAAATAAAAGGAAAGGAAACCTGTTGGTCAGGATGATGGTCGCAGTTCTGTCGAAGCAATGGTCGCAGTCTTGTCAAGAGCAGCAGTCGCAGTCCTGTTGAAGTTCTGGTCCTCCTCTGGATCCGACGAGTGGTACCAGAAGTCCCAAAACCCCAAGATTATATATACTCAGGTTCAGGTGGGAATGCCCGGTACGTCCCCCAGGGCGGAGAGTTTCACAAAGGGGGATTTAACTCTGTGAGTCATGGGATATTTTTGGAATCTTTGATTGTCTAGGTCATTGCAGCTGCCTATTATGCCAGTCCATTATGGCCCATTAGCAGAGATGACCCCTCAGGCTGGATGTGAAGCTGCTAATGCCTCCCTGGAGGGGAGTTATCACAGCTGACTCATTGGTGTGAAGACAAAGAAACGTTGCCCTGCCTTGCAGGGTTCTTTGACAACCAGCTTGTAGCCTGAGGTGTCAGGTGTGCCCTGGGCAGCTGCTGCAAATGATCCATTTTTAACAGTCCATCAGAAATTACATAGAGGGTGTAGAATACACAGTTTTGGTCATACCCACATAGTGGCAAACTGGTCCCGACCCCTGTAACCAGGACAGAAGCTATTTTGGGCACACAAAATAAACCTTAAATGCTATAGCAGATGGACCAACTAAGTTTCATAGTTTTGTAAGATGGTTTTTACCCTGGCTAGGAGTAAGTGAATTAGAAAAAAACAATAATAAATATTTCTATTACCATAGAATATATAGAAAATAGTACAATGGATGCAATTATGGTGTTACAGAAAGAAGTTAGTAGCTTGTCACAAGTTCTTTTACAGAACTGACTGGTGCTAGACCTTTCTTTAGCATCACAAGGAGGAGTATGCACTGTCATTAACACCAGCTGTTGTGTACACATTGACCAGTGTAGTAGAGTGTCTACAGATGTCCTGGAAATTTGGAAACAAACCCAAATCTTATATCAGGTAGCTCAGGATGATACCTCTTTAGGCTTTCAAGAAATCTGGAATATCCTGACCTCCTGGTTACCTAATTTTAGGTGGCTAAAGCAACTTTTTACAGTTAATCATAATAATTGCCATTTGTATTTTAGGTTGCATCATGATTCAGTGTTCTAGCTATTGCAATGCCTTATGCTATAAAATAAAATTTATACATTAAGAGACTAATTCCCTTAAGGAATTTAGTCTCAAGAAAAAGGAGGTATCCGATAGGAGAAATAGAAACTTTATTCACAGTATCCCGGAATGCTCAAATAAGGAACAATATAATCTTAGAGAAGTCCTAGAGAATTAGATAAGGATGTCATGGCTAGGCTTCGTGAACGAAGATTTGGGAAGGGCTCTACCCACTATTCTTGCAAGCGCGTTGGTGGCTAAAAAGGCCAATACGAGAAAGGCAAGTCCAGTTGCAAAAGACACAGCAGAAAGACTCCTTAGATGGTATATTCTGCAAGGCTCGATTCTTTCTGCGTTGTCTTTTCTCCTCAAGAGTGATCCTGCGTGCTTTCTCAAAAGCATCAGCGGCGTTATAAATGGACTGTCTCCAGGCCTCCCGGTTAGAGGCCAGAGTAGACCAGTTATGGTGATCAATATGCCCAAGGCTGAGTTGTTGCTTCAGGGAGTCCTTGTATCTTTTCTTCGGAGCTCCTCTCTTGCGGCAGCCGGTGGCAAGTTCACCATAAAGCAGGATCTTAGGGAGGCGGTGGTCCTTCATCCTGGAGACGTGCCCTGCCCAGTGCAGTTGCGTTCTCAGTAGCATGGCTTCAATACTTGTGATTACTGCCTGTTCAAGAACAGATGTATTGGTCACATAATCTGACCAGTGGATGTTCAGGATTGTACGGAGGCAGCGTTGATGGAAGCGTTCTAGGAGACGCAGGTGGTGGCGGTAGATGACCCATGTTTCGGAACCATATAAAAGAGTAGACAGCACTATGGCTCTGTAGACACTGATCTTGGTACCTTTCTTCAAGTGTTTATTACGCCATACTCTTTTATGGAGTTTTCCAAAAGCACTATATGCCTTCGCTAACCTATTGTCTATCTCCCCGTCAGTCTTACCATCTGAGGAGATGAGGCTGCCTAAGTAATTAAACTGTTGGACTGATTTGAGTTCTGATTGGCCGATGGTGATGTGGGGATGATGGAGGACTTCCTGAGGTGCAGGTTGATGGAGAACTTCAGTCTTCTTTAAGCTGACTTCCAGCCCAAAGAGCTCAGCAGCATCTGCAAAGCAGGATGTTAAACGCTGCAGGGCTGCTTCTGTGTGAGCGACAAGGGCGGCGTCATCAGCATAAAGCAGCTCCCGGACAAGATGGTTCAGGGTCTTAGTGTGGGCCTTCAGTCGCCTTAGGTTGAATAGGCTACCATCAGTACGATATCGAATGTAGATACCGTCCTGATCATCGAGATCTGCCGAGGCCCTTTGGAGCATCATACTGAAAAAGATTGTGAATAAGGTAGGAGCGAGAACGCAGCCTTGTTTCACGCCGTTCTTTATTAGAAAGGGCTCAGAAAGTGTGTTGCCATATCTGACTTGGCCATGCTGATCTTCATGAAGTGAGATGATCATTTTAAGGAACTTGGGGGGACAACCTAAACGTTCCAAAATCTGCCAAAGACCTTTTCTGCTCACAGTATCGAAAGCCTTGGTGAGGTCGACAAAGGTTACAAAGAGACCTTTGTTCTGTTCCCTACACTTCTCTTGCAGTTGTCTGAGAACAAATATCATGTCTGTGGTGCTCCTGTTGGCTCTGAAGCCACACTGAGATTCAGGTAGAATTTCTTCTGCTATAGCGGGAATTAGTCTGTTCAGGAGTATTCTTGCCAAGATTTTGCCAGCAATGGAGAGCAGAGTAATACCACGGTAGTTTGAGCAGTCTGATTTAGTACATTTCTTCTTATACAAGGTGATGATGACTGCATCACGAAGGTCTGAAGGTAGTTCACCTAGTTCCCAGCAGCGCACCACAAGCTCATGAAATTTAGCATGGAGTGCAAGGCCCCCATGTTTCCAGACTTCAGGTGGAATTCCATCAACCCCAGCTGCCTTGCCAATTTTCACCTGCTGTATGGCCTTGAGGGTTTCTCCTAAAGTGGGGGCAGTATCCAATTCGTATTTCACCGGTCGTTGTGTGATGGACTGAATTGCTGAGTCTTGGACTACACGGTTGGTACTAAAAAGAGTCTGAAAGTGTTCAGACCATCTATTCAGTATGGAGGTTTTATCTGTCAGAAGCATTTGACCATCTGCACTGAGTAGTGGGCTATGGATTTGGTATGTAGGCCCGTATGCTGTTTTGAGGGCCTCATAGAATCCTTTGTGGTCCCCTGTATCTGCACAAAGTTGAGCTTTTGCAGCTAGATCGGTCCACCACTTGTTCTGGATGTCACGGAGTTTCTGTTGGAGTTTGCTGCATGCAAGACGAAAGGCTACTTTTCTTGCGGGACAGGATGGCAGTGCAAGGTGTGCTTGGTGGGCGGTTCTCTTCTTCCTCAACAATTCCTGGATTTCATGATTGTTTTCATCAAACCAGTCTTTGTTCTTCTTGAGGGAGAACCCTAAGGATTCTTCGGAGGATTGCAGGATGCAGCTTTTAATATGCTGCCAAATTGCTTCAGGAGAGGAATCTGCAGAATCTGTGGAATGGTTATCAAGCTTAGTTTGAAGGTTTGCCTGGAATCTTTCTCTTACTGTGGCTGATTGGAGATCGTTAACTTGGAGTCTTCTCCTTGGGATACTGCCCTTTTTGGGTTTGAATTTGAGATTGAAATTGAGTTTACAGCGCACAAGCCGATGGTCTGTTTGACATTCTGCGCTGGGCATCACGCGGGTATGGAGGACATCGCGGACGTCTCTCCGTCGCACCAAGACATAATCAATGAGGTGCCAATGCTTAGACCTGGGGTGCATCCAGGTTGTCTTTAGGCTATCTTTCTGCTGAAAGATAGTGTTGGTAATGGTAAACTGTTGCTCCGCGCAGAATTCTAGCAGAAGTCGACCATTATCGTTGCAGTTTCCAACACCATGCTTGCCTAATATTCCTTTCCATGCTTCAAAATTTTTGCCTACTCTGGCGTTGAAATCACCAAGGACAATGATCTTATCATCTGCTGGTACCTTTCGGGTAAGGCAATAAGGATGTACTCAAACAAAGAATATGTAAACTAAGCTTTGTGTACTGTTGCCTTGGAGTTTTTGATTTTTTTAATTTTTATAGACTTTAGAAGTAGTTATGTAGTGAATGTAGATTTTAAAGTAGCTGCATTATATCCCTCACCCTTTATCACAGTAGTTTACGCATTTTCCCATGACGCCTTAAACCCCAATGGTTTCCTTATTTTTCTACCTTATAAGTTTTATAGGTAATAGAAGTAGATTTTAGAAACCCTTTCTCTCTCCTCCCCTAGCACCCCTTAGTTTATACATTCCTTAATCCTCTCACCCCATTCCATACTCCCCACATCAACCCTATTCCCATATCCAGTAGAAAATGTTTAGTCTCTTAGTCAAGGCAAGCCTGTCTTGTTTGGAGAACGCTTATATCTTGGCCTAAACCGCAGGACAGAGTCAAAGAACTGGGTGACTCTGCTCTCTGTACCCCGAAGATGAGGAAGAATGATGAAGAGGGGGTCCCAAAAAGCCCCCCGACCCAATTCCAGGAGGCAGGCCAGGGGGTGGACCAGGCCAAAAGTTATAGGGTGGACACACTTGGGATTGGCCAGATATTGTTATAAATGTAACATCCCGGGTACAGCCCAGCGCGCGCGTCGTGTAACATCTATTGCCTTGGCAAAATTAAACGCTTTCTTATCTCACCCCAGCTTATGGCTCCTAGATTTTTTTCGTAGCACCAGCTGAGCAGGCATCACCAACACTGTTACCCCTTACCCATATCAAAATTCCGTTAAGTCTGTTAGTTGTTTAGTCTTCTTTTCAATGTAGATTTGCAGAAAGCACCTTAACACCTGCCCCAAGGAATGTAAACATGGGCACAACGACCTTCAGGTCAAGACTTTGGAGGGTCTCCAAGGGCTGCACGTGCTTTACTGAAGAGGAAGATGATGCAAGAGGGGTCCCAAACTCCCCCAGACTCAATTCCCAAAGGGGTGTGCCGAGGGGCAGAACGGGGCAGAACTGGGGGGTGGACAAGCGGGGATTGGATGGACATCATTATAAAATTGTAGCACCTGGGTCGAATGGGCCTGTGCGACAGTTGTATTCCCAGAGCCTGGTGGTTCATTAAAGCTTTCTTATCTTATCTCCTACCTAATTGGGTCTGGAGTTTTGTTTTCCTTGGTCTTTTTGGCAACAGTACTCATACAAGATAAAACAAAGAACAAACGTAACAGTTTTTAGTGGTGGAACACAATTACGCTGTGCCTGGTCAAAAACTGAGGTCAAGATGATGAAAAAGACATAGAAGGATCAAAGAAGGACTTCCAATAGGGGTGTGACTATGTAAAGCAAACTAATGAATATGTTTTAAGTAAGTAAGAATATCGACTGAATATGTAAACAATATGTGTAATAAAAAGCCCTGTCCATCTGTCATTTGGTACATTCAATTAGAGGAGCTATCCTCCAAACGTCCAGTGCTGAATAAAGAAGAATGCCCTTTTTAACATCTACAAATTGGTGTTAAGAAGTTTGTTTCTGCCATTTTTCTGTATCAAGGACAAAATCAGTTTGTACAGTGAGTGATGACAGGGAGGCAGGACCCTCACAACCAGTGGAGGAGACAGAGCCAGAGATAATTACGCAATCCTTATCTACGTGTGAGCTGTGCGAGCTGCTGAAAGAGCTCACTCGCCAGACAGACGAGTCCATAGTGACCTGGCTGGTCCGAGGGTGGGATTCCATGGGCAACGATAAAGTCCTGGATGGAAGTTGGACAATGGGACTCATTTCAGAAATGGCCTCATAGGCACCTGGGCCAGAGAGCATGGTATTGAGGGGGTATAGCAAATTCCCTCTCATGCACCAGCCTCTGGGAAAGTTGAACAATACAATGGACTGTTAAGAACCACATTAAAAGCAATGCGTGGTGGGACCTTCAAACATTGGAATCTACATTTAGCAAAGGCCACCTTTTTAGTTAATGCTAGGGACTCTACCAATCAAGATGGTCCTGCCCAATCAGAACCCTTACGTACCATACATGGAGATAAAGCCCCTGTGGTGCATATGAGAAATATGTTAGGGAAGACAGTGTGGAGTAGTCCTGCCTCAAGCAAAGGCAAACCCATCTGTGGGATTGTTTTTGCTCAAGGACCTGGGTGCACTTGGTGGGTAATGCAGAAAGATGGGGAAACATGATGTGTACCTCAAGGGGATTTGATTTTGGGTGAGAACCATCTGTAATGTTGAATTGCATATATAATACTGGTTGCTGAATGACACTGCCATTGTATACTGTGATGCCTTAAAATACATATTATATAGATTTTAGTATAGCTTTTAAGCACTTTTGGTATAGCTTGCTAGTGCCTTGTCCTGTTAGTGCCTTTGTACAAGATTTCTAAAAATGTTGTTTAATATTTCTTGTCAAGGATTCCAATGGATAAAGATTTTTAGCAAGGTAAAGAACATCTTGTCTGTAGAAAACGTACTCAGAAAAAAGACATAATGGGCACATTGCATGATATAACCGAGTCAAAGCTACTCAGAGGACTCAGAAGCCTTGAAGCTGTTCCAAGAAGGACAAAAGATGATGACAAAGAGGAGGATGAGGAGGAAGGGGTGGTCTTTTACGACCACTGACCTAATTTTGGGAGGCGTGTCTGAGGCAGGTCCAATAGGATGGACGGTTTTGGGAAGTGAGTGTAACAGATGATGCAATGTTAGATATTACAGTATAAAACTATAGCACCTCTGTAACTCGGTGTGTGTATTTTGGAAATGATTCCGACACACCCAGCATGCTGTAAATAAATGAGTGCTTTTTGCTTTCTAATACTCAAAAAGAGTCTTAGTTATTTTCTGTCTTTTAGGCATCATTTGTCCACACCATGGACTGCTCCACTTACACCAGTCGTGGACTAAATGAACTCAACAAGCATCTTAGGGGGATGGTCAGTGACTACTGAAATATTACCTTTGTTCCACAGAATCACAGAATCACAGGATATGCCAAGTTGGAAGGGACCCACAAAGATCATCAAAGTCCAACTCCTGGCCCTGCACAGGACCAACCCCAAGAGTCACACCATGTGCCTGAGAGTATTGTCCAATCGCTTCTTGAACTCTGGCAGGCTTGGTGCTTGTTCCAGCACCCAAACACCCTCTGGGTGAAGAATCTCTTTCTCATATCTAACCTAAATCCACCCTGTTGCAACTTCAGGCCATGCCCTTGGATCCTGTCACTGGTCACCACAGAGAAGAGATTAGTGTATACCCCTCCTCTTTGTGTAGTTATATGTGTGTATAAAAATATATATATATAAAATATATATATATGTATATAGTTGAAAGGTGTAAATTTGTGTATGACATAGATGGGATAGAATAAGGGATGAATAATGTCCTAGTTATAGGGAAAGGAGGCGAAGTTTAGCATTAGTTGGGTGTGGTAGCTTACTTTGGCTGAATGCCAGGTGTCCACCGAGGCTGCGCAGATCTCCTCCCCCCGAGGGAAAAGGGGAGACGAAAAAAAGTAAAAACCCGGGATTTACCAAGCAAGGCAGTTTTATATTTACATGGAAAAAAGGAAAAAAACCTAATAACACTACAAACACATAGGCAAAGGAAACTAACAGTAAAATTCTACTTCCCACAATAAGCGAAGTGATCTTTCTCTCTCCTCCAAGGAGCAGCCATCCTGCTGGATAGCTATCATAGAAGAGAGCGAGCTACTTCCTTCTCCCCTCTTTACATCTGAGCTGATGTAACATGGTATGGAATATCTTCCGAGTCAATATGAATCAGGTGACTTATCCTAGGTTTCCTCCCAGGAAAAGGAAAAAAACCCACTACAGTGGGTGTGACCAATATGTATTCTATCCCATTTTTGATGGACTGTCTCTTTAAGCACAGAAGGTGGAACTATCTTTCCTTGCCTGAGTTGAAGAAGGGAATGGACAGACTCCCTCTAAAAGCCACAGAGCGGAAGCAGAAGTGCCACCATTGTCGTTGCCTGGCGAGGGAGAGATAGTTGCTTCGCCGCAGGTTGGGGTCACTCCACAAGTCCCAGCCAAAAGGGAAGTCACCCCAAAACCAAAAAAGCACACCATTGCTTTGCAAGCTGGGCCACAGGTAGCAGCCACCCCACCACAGGTCGGAGCTGCTCCACGAATCTGGCCTCCACTACCGTTTCTGGGGGAAGAAAGCCAGCTGCCGCCAGGAGACCCTGTGCTGGCAGCGCTTCTGTTGCAGCAACTGCTACTTCTGCTGTTACTGTAGCCATTGTTCCCACCCATGAAGAGAGAGCCTACCGAGAGAGAAGGGACCACCCCCCACAAGCCACCTCAGGTTGTTTTTCTTTCGCTAAACGCTTTTTGCTAGCCACCACCGCAGACTGTTGCCGTTTTTTTTTGCTGTGACTGTTGCTGCTTGCTACTCCCCCACAGAGAGAGAAAGATCCTGCAGTCTGCTACTGTTTGCTGTTTTCCTGCAGAAAAACATAGATGGGCCCAGTCTATTAATACGAAGCTCCGTGGCTGGTGTCATCGCCAAAATTTTGGGATTTTTTTTGATAATGGGATGGCCTACACAGCACCAGGAATGCTGGCATCAAATGGGATTCACCTTCCTCAAAAGAGGAAGAACTAGGGGGGCTCATTGACTGAGTTTTAAACTAGACGTGATGGGGGAGAGGTATAATACCAGGTTTGCCCTTGGCAAGCTGTGGGACGACAGGCCAAGGTTAGAGGGATGGAGTGCTAGTGAGGGCTCTTTGCCAGTGACTCTGAGATGTGTTGACCACACTGGAGCACACTTGAAGTCTTACAGAGATGAGGCAGGGGCCCCTGAGGTAATGAAAGAAAACAGGGAAAGACCAGGGAAATACCTCACAGAAATTAAGGGATGTTCCTCTAGGAAGATGACATGGCTGACAGCCCAGCTGAGGTGCCTTTCCACTGATGCAAACAACATGGGCAACAAACAGGAGGAGTTGGAAACCACCATGCTGCTAGAAAGATATGACCTTGTTGCCATTACTGAAACTTGGTGGGACAAATCCCATGACTAGAGTGTGACTATGGATGGCTACAGGCTGTTCAGAAGAGACAGGGGAGGAAGGAGAGGTGGGAGTGTTTCCCTCTACATCAAGAGATGTATTGAGTATGAAGAGTTGTCTCCAAAGAACAGCCATGAACAGGTCAAAAGCCTGTGGGTAAGAATCAGAGACCAAGGTAACAAAGAGAACCTTGTGGTTGGTTTCTACTACAGGCCACCTGATCAAGGGGAGCCTATTGACAAAGTCTTCTTGCTCCAGCTACAGGAGTCATCATGCTCATAGGCTCTGGTCCTGCTGGGGGACTTCAACCATCCCAACATCTGCTGGGAAAGCAGCACGGCGAGCTGTAGCCAATCCAGGAGACTCATGGAATGCATGGAGTATAACTTCTTGAGCCAGGTAATAGACAGTTCTACCAGAGGGGATGCGATACTCAATCTGATAGTCACCAATGCAAGCCAGTTAATTGGGGACATCAAGACTGGAGGCAGCCTGGGCTGCAGTGATCATGCATTGGTGGAGTTTGCAGTCCAGAGGGATATGGATTGGGAGAAAAGTAAAATCAGGACCCTGAATTTTAGGAAAGCAAACTTCCAGCTGTTCAAGGAGTTAATCAATAGGACCCCCTGGGAAACTGCCCTCAAGGACAAGGGAGCAGAACAGAGCTGGCAGATGTTTAAAGATGCTTTCCATAGAGCACAAGAACTTGTGATCCCCAGGTGCAAGAAATCAGGCAAGGAAGGTGTATTGGGTCTGGCTGAGCTGTAGTTCATTTCCCCATAGTAGCCCTCGGAGTGCTGTGGTTTGCATTGGCAGCTAGAAGGGTGTTGATAACACACTGGTGTTTTGGCTACTGCTGAGCACAACATCAGCACTGTAACATTCTTTCCTCAGTCGAGGGCAAGTTCCTGGAAGGGGACCCAACTAGGCCAGCTGATCCAAACTGATCAAAGGGATATTCCATACCATATGATGTCAGCTCAGATATAAAAGCTAAGGCAAGGAGCAGGAAGTAGGGCATTCATTGTCTCCAATGGCTGCCTGTTGAGAAACCATTATGTGTGCTGAAGTCCTGCTTCTCAGAAGTGGTCAACCATCGCTGCTCATGGGAAGTAGAGAATAAAGCATGCTATATTTCGCTTCGCTTTGCTTTTGCGGGCGCAAGCTTCTGCTTTGCTTTTGCTTTAAATAAACTGCCTTATCCCAACTCACTAGTTGTTTTCCACTTTACTCGCTCCCCTGTCTGGCTGGGAAGGGGAGTGATGGAGTGGCTGGGTGGGCACCTGATGTCCAGCTGAGGTCAACCTACCACAGAAGGCAAGAGACCGGCATGGCAAGAAGTGACTACATCAGTGGACAATGGAAGGAGTATGGATGCCACCTATCTCGATTTCTGTAAGGCCTTTGACACGGTCCCCAAAACATCCTTCTCTTTAAATTAGTGTGGTGGGTTGACCTTGACTAAACGTCACGTGCCCACCAAGCCACTCTACCACTGCCCTCCTCAGTTGGACAGGGCAGGGAAGAAAATAAGATAGAAAACAAACTCATAGGCCAAGATAAAGGCAGTTTACTAAAAAAACAGCAAAGTGTCATGGTTTAAGCCCAGCCAGCAACTAAGCACCATGCAGCCACTTGCTCATCCCCCACTCCTCCCCCCACAGGTGGAATGCACAGGAGAATCAAAAGTAAAACTTTTAGGTTGACATAAGAAGTTTAAAAATTGAAACGAAGCAAAATATAATAATAATAATAGTAAATAATAATAATGGTAATAAAAAGAAATACAAGTGATGCACAATGCAGTTCCTCACCACCTGTTGACCCATGCCAGACCCCGTCCCCAAACCTAGATCAGCCCGCCTCCCAAATACCTCTCCCAGTTTATATACTGGGCATGATGTTCTATGGTATGGAATAACCCTTTGGCCAGTTCGGGTCAGCTATCCCAGCTGTGCTCCCTCCCAGCTTCCTGTGCAGATCCTCACTGCCAGAACATGAGACACTGAAAAGCCTTTGACTCAGGGTAAGCACTGCTCAGCAACAACCAAAACATCAGTGTGTTATCAGCATTATTCTCTTACTGAATCCAAAACACAGCACTGTACCAGCTACTGAGAAGAAATCAATGTGTATGAAGAGCTTCCCCCCATGTCTGCTCTGAGACACCATGGGCTGTAGCTCTGCGGGACTCCCCAGGGCACAAAAGAGCTGATACCAAGCCAAAACCTGGTTCTGTGATGACAAATGGGAGGGCAGAAGCTGGGGCAGAACTGGGGTCTCTGCACAGAGCATAGAGAGTGAACTTCCTTGTCAGACCATGGCAAGGGAATGCTGCAGTTCTTAATGCTGGAATACTCCCTTCTCTTTCAGGCCTTTCCCTTTGTACCTGGTGTCATGTCTGGGTGAGTCAACACAGGCAGGCAGCCAAAACAACCACAGAACCACAGCTGAAATGCAAAGAGTAAATTTATTTTATTACCTTGCTAACCAGATGATCCCGAAGCAACACCCAGGCAGAGGCACACAAGCGGGAATGCAGGCACCATTAAGCTCAGTCCATTGAATCCGAAAAATCGGGTATAAAGAACTGCTCAGAGAAACTTTGATCTTTTGAGCAGCAAAGGTATTTATTAGCAGCACTGGGAGCAAGTCAGCTATTGCTGGAAAAACTTGCTCAAAGGCTTCACACAAAATCAGCAGTTTTATACAATTTTTCAGGTGTGATTAAATGCATATTCAAGTGATTACAGCATCTATTCATACATATTGATAACAGGCGGAGTATAGGTGGAGCTCAGGCAGAGCTTGGGGCGGCGCTTCTTTCTATCCCAATTTTGGGTAGGGGTTCCCATCTTCATCCCATGGGCAGGGGGCGATCTCTCATCTTCCTCAGTCCGACCTTTCTTCCTTTCTATTGTTCTTGACCCGCTCGCTCAAGCTTGGAGAAAGCCCTGGCTCCCGACCTATTTCTCCTATTCAAATGTCTACTTTAGCTTACTGATTCTTAATTTATTGCCTTTAAGCCCATTACATGTACCTTAGCACTGTGTTAAGCTTTGGTCCAGTTAACAGAACAGAACATTTTGGATGTATGTAACTTGCTAGCAGGCCCAAGTTTCTTAGTTAACTCTTTGGGCTTGCCCTCCTGTTTCACCATGCTAGCGGGTGGCAGGCCTGCTGTTTGCACCAATTTATCAAGGGCCCGCGCATGCGTAGTTTACCACCATGCTGTGATGTCCGAGCTTTGATCTTCTCTCTCCCAAAACAGGGAGCTCAAGCATGTCTGTGAGAGTGCCTCCAAGTCTCTCCAAACACCTATGTTATCTCTACAGAGAGATTCTACTTCTCAAAACAGTCAGAGGATAAACAGCAGTAGGCATAATATATGGAGTTTCCCACACTGTTATTCTCCAGGTCTTGGCATTCCCATCTGCAAGGTCACTTGAGCAAATCTACCATCCTCCTCCCCATTCTTCTGCTTTTAACCCTTTGCTCCCAACAGTGTCTGAAGCAGATGACCTTCCCACAAAGTGAGTCTCTTGCCAGAAGCATACAGCATTACTTTGGGACTGCAAGCCAGGACCCCTCGAGCTAACCCAGTCAGTCTCCCCATCCACACCTGCTGAAATCTCCCTGCACCAGGTTGGCATGAGGCCTTTAAGGCCTCCAAGACTCAAAATTACTCTTGGATAAAGCTGGATTCCCAAAGGAGTGAAACAGAATAGATGTCCTTTTGTAATAGAGCTGAGGCTTTATTTTAATTTGAGTTTTACTGTGTCCTTTTTCCAGAGTGAACATTTGCAGTCATGGCCTTGATGCTGCCTGGAGCTGCTATGAGCCTGTGGGCTATGCCCTGAGTTTGTGGGAGATCAAGGGCAGAGATATCCTCATTCCTTTGAAATTGGCATTGACTTTGCTGCTGTATGCAGTGGGGCCAGCTCTGTGTTCCCTGCTCCAGGAAGCTGGTGTCAGAGCCAGATGGTCTCATAATGCAAAGGGTTTGTCAAATTGTCCTACCTGTGCTTTGTATACTGGTGCTTTACTCAATCACTGTAGTTTGGAGCTCAGAGAAGTGGTTTTGCCTGAAGTACACAGCTCTAGGTCTGACTTCTATCACCTTGCACTAGTCAGGGAAGGTGGCAGCATTCAGACCTGTGCCTGTGTGTCCCCTGCATCCCTGGGGTGGTCTGTGCTAACTGCACTATGTGGCTCTGGGCCCCTTTGTGTGACAGTGAGCAAGGGTGAAGGGACACCTGCTCCTGCCTAGTGTTTGGTGCAGCTAATTTTGGATGAGGAAGGTCCCACAACCACATTAGCCAAGCTTTTGGCAAGCTTTGTCTCCCACAAGAGGGAAGAAATGGTTAGGAACTGCAAGGCAAAGGGTGAGTTGAGGGAGAGGAAACAGGACATGACGGAGAAGTGTGAGGTAGGAGTTGCTGTGGTCTACTCTGTGTCGAAGGGGCCTTAAGTGGACTTTGTCCTGCAATTCCTTCAGAAAAAATATCTTGGAGAGTGAAGGATGAACAGAAGGGATTGAAAACCCAGATGTTGGGGGACAACGCTGTCCTGGTTCTGGCCAGGACAGGGTTAATTTTTGTAGTAGCTGGGAGGGAGGCTATTCTATACCACCTCACCATTTGCCGGGGGCAGGGGAAAGGGATTCTCTCTTCTGAGGAGAAGGGGACCCTCCCAGCCAAGAAAACATGGTGGACAGAGCGGACCATTATTTGTTTATTGTCGGGGGCTTTCCGTGTAAATAATTTATTTTCTTATACCTTTTGTTATTAATATTTTTGCTGTTACCTTTCATTTTCTTATCTCATTGCTGTTTCCACTAAATTGTTCTTATCTCAACCCCTGATCTTCACCTTTTGTGCCTCCAATTCTCAACTCCATCCTGCTGCAGTGGGAAGGGAGAGGGGAAGGGGGAGTGAGAGAGAGCAGTGTGTGGTTTGGGAGAGTCTCAGTGGGGGCACTGAATTGGGGAGTACCATTTCTAAACCACAACAGCCTTAATTGGCGACCAAGGTGAGGCATGAAGGGTTGAGATAACAACAGATCTGCCCAGAGTGGGTTGGAAACGAATTTGATTTAAGCATTTGTTGTATCAGGTCCAGAGCTGCTGGTCACAATGTTGCTTGGTCTGTTCATCTGGGTGTGGTACCTAACCCTGGATATATTCCCATATGTGCTCCTTGTGATGATATGTTTCAGAGCAGGGAGAGGGATCAGGATTGCTTTGTTGCTGTACTGTATGATATCAGCTTATGACACAATAACATCAAGGGCAATGAGGGTCATTTGGGATGTGTATTCAGTGTTGTTCTCCTACCCTTACCTCAGACATGACCTTTGGGAGTCCATTAATAATCATACCCAGTCTGTGGGAGGAACAGGGGAGGATGATTTTCCCCAGCTTTTCATCCCCTTTTCCTCCTTCAGGCTTGTTACAACAGCTTTTGAGAATTTTGAATTCCCTTTGGATGTTAAGGAAAGCACGATCTTGATGCTAAGCCTGCCAGGTCTCCTCACTGCAGTCCACACCATGTTTAGAGTCAGGACAGAGATTTCTAGGAAGGTCATTCAGAGATCTGCCCCCAGGGGGAATAGTCATGAGTGGCATGGAATGTGGGAGGACATGAGCCAGTTTTTGGAGAAATTCTCGGCTCCAGTGGTTTGGGAGTTCACCCCTGAACAACTAAAGGACCCTGATAAAGTGACAGAATATTTGCAAGAAGAATGCTGTGGCAACTCCAGAGATGAGCAACTGTAGTGGGTTGACTCTGGCCTGATGCCAGGTACCCACCAAACCCACTACAGCAACTTATTGCAATGTGCTGGGCCCTGGCTATTTATCGGACACTGATTGTCACTATACAGCATCCTTGGGGAGAGGAGGAGGAAAGCAGACCAATGGGCACTGTGGCCATTCAAACTGCAGCTGAACCAGAGGAACAACCCGTGCCAGTAGCAGTCGCCAATATACAGAAGAAGAAACCCAAAACCAAATCAGTTCACATAGTGAGGGATGAAGAGGAATTAGGGCCCTCAGAACAGGAGGAAGAGGCAGGGACAGAGATAATCACCCAATCCTTATCCTCGGATGACCTGCGAGATATGCGAAAAGATTTCAACCGCCAGTCTGGAGAGTTCCTGGTGACCTGGCTGCTATGATGCTGGGATATCGCAGCCCATGATATGAACTTAGATGGCAGTGAAGCCAAGCAACTGGGATCCCTGTCCCAGGATGTGGGCATTGACAAGGGGATTGGGAAGGAATGTTACAGTACTGATGCTGTGCTCAGCAGTAGCCAAAACACTGGTATCAACACCTTTCTAGTTACCAATGCAAAGCATAGCACTGTGAGGGCTGCTATGGGGAAATGAACTCCATCTCAGCCAGACCTAATACAACTGTCACTAGTGGGACTCCGCAGGGCTCCAACTTCGGCCCTGTACTCTTCAACATCTTCATAAATGACTTGGACACAGGACTGGAAGGGATACTAAGCAAGTTAGCAGATGACAGAAAACTGGGAGGAGCTGTTGACTTCCTCAAAGGCAGGGAGGCCCTGCAGAGAGACCTCAACAAATTAGAGGGCTGGGCAATCACCAACCATAGGAAGTTCAACAAGGGAAAGTGCCAGATTCTACACCTAGGACGGGGCAACCCCAGATGTATGTACAGACTGGAGAATGAGATGCTGGAAAGCAGTGCCACAGAAAAGGAACTGGGGGTTCTGGTCAATGGCAAGTTGAATATGAGTCAGCAGTGTGCCCTGGCAGCCAGGAGGGTCAACCATGTCCTGGGGTGCATCAGGCAAAGCATTTTGTCTGCTCTACTCTTCACTGGTGTAAGGTGATAGATAAAGCTATGCAAAAGGAGAAAAAAACTCCTGATGGTTTCCTGGAAGACCTAGGGAGACATTCCCAGAAATTGATAAGAGGATTAAAGGAAGAAAGGAGTGATATGGAAATAACACAACCTTTTTGTGAAAACATCCTGCCGGGGGGGAACACAGGAAAACAACCCTTGGGCCTATATCATTTGTCTTTCACCCCAAAATTAGTTTATTGGCTATAGCCACTCAAACTGCCTAAGAAAAAAGGTATAAAAACAGATTGGACATAAGCAAAAACAGGGGAGAAGTTCCATCAACACTGTGAGAGACAGTTGATGAGCTAGACTTTCTCCTTCCACTTCTGAGGATGCCTGGAAGGTGAGACGTATCTTATGTATGCTAATTACTTGCTTCTAAATAACTAGAGCTTACTTTTGCTTCATAGTATTCTTTAGTAAGTTGCTTTGTTTTAAAGTTTTTGCTTATGTTTTGCTTTATTAATATTACTACATGGTTTAAGCATGTTTTTTCAGTTAGACCCTATTCCAGATGAAATGACCGCTATAAATTGTCACAAATTTGTATAAATAAATATGTTATTTCGTGAACTGTTAGAGTGAGTCCGTTTCTAGGTGCTGACAGTTTAGTCGACGGCGAAATAACTCATAGGAGAAACTTGCTGAGGGGTTTCCCTATCGCTATTAAGTGTAGTCTCTATAAAAAAAGGTATAGAATGCCCTGTCCGTCTCAGTGAACCTGTTAAGCAAAGGGTCTCACCTTATGAGATGCTAACAGACTGTTTTGGACATTAGAAGGCTTTGATCTCCTGGGTGGACACTGATAGACAAAAATAAATTAATACAAGTTGGACAACTGGTGTGGTCTCACCTTGAATATTGTGTGCACTTTTGGTCACCATAATATATGAAAGATATTAAGCTATTAAAGAGAGTCCAAAGGAGGGCAACAAAGATGGTGAAGGGCCTTGAAGGGAAGTCGTATGAGGAGTGGCTGAGGTCACTTGGTCTGTTCAGCCTGGAGGAGACTGAGGGGAGACCTCATTGCAGTCTACAACTTCCTCATGAGAGGAAGAGGAGGGGCAGACACTGATCTCTTATCTGGGGTGACCAGTGACAGAACCCAAGGGAATGGCCTGAAGTTGCGTCAGGGGAGGTTTAGGTTGGATATTAAAAAGAGGTTCTTCACCCAGAGGGTGGTTGGGCACTGGAACAGGCTCCTCAGGGAAGTGGTCACAGCACCAAGCCTGACAGAGTTCAAGAAGCATTTGGACGATACTCTCAGGCACATGGTGTGACTTGGGGATGGTCCTGTGCAGGGCTTGATGGATTCGATGATCTTTGTGAGTCCCTTACAACTCAGCATATTCTGTGATTCTGAGTGAGTGAACAGTGGATGGTCTGTGGTGTTACAGTGGGAACACTAAATTGAGGAATACCATTCCTAAACCACAACACAAAACAAGAAGAAAAAGCAGAAATTACAGATAGAATAGGACAACTTGTGTGCTTTTCCTTTGGCTGGCATGTGCTTCTCAGTCAAACAAAGCACTGAAGTAATCTGTATAGTCTCCCAAAAGACTCTTGTTTCTATATTTACTGTTCAGATTTAATTTAAATAAGATGCATCCTGGAACAAGAGTTGCTGACTAGCCACACCAGAAGTTATTGCACAGCCTCAATATAATTTCTGGTAGTTTCAGTTTAAGTTGCAGGATTGCAAGCAATCAGCCAACTGGAATACAGCTACTTGTCAAGCAGGACTGAGCAAAAGCTTGCCCAGAAAGGCATTGATCTAAAAATGGATACTAACAAATATCAGTGTTCAACAAGCTTTTCAGAAGAGAGAGGTCAGGAAGGAGAGGCGGGGGTGTTGCACCTGATGCCTGCTCTGCTGGTGCTACGAAAAAAAAATCTAGGAGCCGTTTAGCTGGGGTGAGATAAGAAAGGGTTTAATTATGCCAAGGTAAATAGATGTTACACGGCACGCCCTGGGCTGTGCCCGGGATGTTACATTTATAACAATATCTGGCCAATCCCAAGTGTGTCCATCCTCTAACTTTTG
Source organism: Neopelma chrysocephalum (assembly GCF_003984885.1). Lineage (NCBI taxonomy): Eukaryota > Metazoa > Chordata > Aves > Passeriformes > Pipridae > Neopelma > Neopelma chrysocephalum. Next base: position 468,430 of record NW_020925503.1, read on the forward strand.
GTCTGGTCCACCCCCTGGCCCGCTTCCTGGAATTGGGTCGGGGGGCTTTTTGGGACCCCCTCTTCATCATTCTTCCTCATCTTCGGGGTACAGAGAGCAGAGTGACCCAGTTCCTTGACTCTGTCCTGTGGTTTAGGTCAAGATACAAGTGTTCTCCAAACAAGACAGGCTTGCCTTGACTAAGAGACTAAACATTTTCTACTGGATATGGGAATAGGGTTGATATGGGGAGTATAGAATGGGGTGAGAGGATTAAGGAATGTATAAACTAAGGGGTGCTACAGGGAGGAGGGAGAAAGGGGTTTGTTTCTAAAATCTACTTCTATTACTTATAAAACTTGTAAGGCTTACAAAATTAGAAAAATAAAAAAAACATTAGGGGCTTAAGGCATCAGTCCCCCCTTAGAGACTGGA
>NW_020925503.1:473843-482843 GCF_003984885.1 Neopelma chrysocephalum
GCCCTAAGCTGAACCTCGCTCTGACCCGGGTAGGCGGACCACCCCGTTCGCCGACTGGAAAGCGACTTTCGCGACTATGAAGGGCCCAAGTCTTTAAGTTAACTTTCCAGTCACCTGTGTCCCCACCTCCTGGGAACACAAAACTTTCCCGCAGCTGCCAACTTCCCGCAGCTGCCAACTTCCCGCAGCTGCTAATTAAACCAGGTACCTTTTCCCTTATTTTGCCTTTTCTTTTCTCACCTCTATGCTCCGGCTTGCTTCCGTGGGTTCTTTGGAGTTGGGCTTCTCAGACCGGGGTGGGAATTATCTCAGATAAAAGCCGGCTTGATGAGAAATTCCTGAGTGATGAAAGTTTCCAGTCTGAAGAAGGTCCAGTCCAGGTTTCCCCGTGAGGGCCACCAAACTGATGCCTGCTCTGCTGGTGCTACGAAAAAAAATCTAGGAGCCGTTTAGCTGGGGTGAGATAAGAAAGGGTTTAATTATGCCAAGGTAAATAGATGTTACACAGCGCGCCCTGGGCTGTGCCCGGGATGTTACATTTATAACAATATCTGGCCAATCCCAAGTGTGTCCATCCTCTAACTTTTGGCCTGGTCCACCCCCTGGCCCGCTTCCTGGAATTGGGTCGGGGGGCTTTTTGGGACCCCCTCTTCATCATTCTTCCTCATCTTCGGGGTACAGAGAGCAGAGTGACCCAGTTCCTTGACTCTGTCCTGCGGTTTAGGCCAAGATACAAGCGTTCTCCAAACAAGACAGGCTTACCTTGACTAAGAGACTAAACATTTTCTACTGGATATGGGAATAGGGTTGATATGGGGAGTTGTGCTGGTTTAAAAGTTAACCAGCAAGGGAAAATGAACTCAATTCAAAAGAGAGATTTATAAGTCAGAATAACAATTTATTAAAATAATGCAATAAGTACAATTATACAGACAGGCAATTGGTTTTAACCCACAAAACCCAAATGTGTAACCCAGCACCCTGGGGTATGAACAAAAGTGGTGTACCTTGGCCCACCCCCGAGTCCAAAGCAAAGGGAGAGGGGATAAACCTGCTGGTGGGAGAGCTGCTGCAGTCTGGTCAGAAGTGGTGATTGCAGTCCAGTCGAGGGTGGTGGTCTCAGTCTGGTTGAAGGCGGTGGTCTCAGTCTTCCTCTGGATCCCACGAGAGGTGGCAAGGTTCTGAAACTCCCAGTTATATACTCTCCAGTTCAGGCGGGAGTGCTCAGTCCCTCCCTCAGAGTAGGGAATTCCATAAAAGGGCATGCGGATGCTCAGTCCCTCCTCCATAAAAGGGTATCAGAGCGGGGAATTCCATAAAAGGGTATCAGAGTGGGCAATTCCATAAAAGGGTATAGGAACATCTTCCCACCTTGCAGGCCTCTACTGACAACAGTTTCTGGGAAATGGCATGGACGGCTATAGAATACACAGTTTTGGGTTGCACCCATCCAGTGATGAATTGGTCCCAGCCGTTCTAACCAGGACAGGAGTATAGAATGGGGTGAGAGGATTAAGGAATGTATAAACTAAGGGGTGCTACAGGGAGGAGGGAGAAAGGGGTTTGTTTCTAAAATCTACTTCTATTACCTATAAAACTTGTAAGGCTTACAAAATTAGAAAAATAAAAAAAACATTAGGGGCTTAAGGCATCACACCCTATGTTAAGGAAGGGACAGATTGTGAAGAGATGCCTCTGAGAAACAACTAGGAACAGGTCAAGAGCCTGTGGGTAAAAATCAAGGACGGGACCAACAAAGGACACCTGGTGTTTGGGGTATACTACGGGATGACTGATTGGGGAAGCCTGTTGATGAGGCCTTCTTGCTTCAGATACAGGAAGCATCACCCTCACAAGCTCTCACCCTGATGGGGGATTTCAACCACCCAGACATCTACTGGGAAAGCAATACAGCTGGCTGTAAGCAATCCAGGAGACTCCTGGAGTGTGTTGAGGACAACTTCCCTGTTCAGGTGTTAGACAAACCAACCAGAGGTGAGGCATTATTGGACCTGATGTTCACCAATGCAGATGAACTCATTAAAGAAGTTAACATTGGAGGCAACCTGGGCTGTAGCGACCATGTCCTGGTTGAGTTTGTGATCTCGAGGGACATGGACCTGGCAAAGAGCAAAGTCAGGACCCTGAACTTTTGAAGAGCGAACTTCCAGATGTTTAAGGAGTTGGTGAATGAGATCCCCCGGGAAACTGTCCTTAGGGACAAAGGAGCTGACAAGAGCTGGCAACTCTTTAAGGCCACTTTTCTTAGAGCACAAGAGCTCCCCATCCTGATGTGTAAGAAATCAAGCAGGGCAGGCCAGAAAACTACATGGCTGGGCAAGGATCTGCTCCTCAAACTGAAGAGTAAGAAGGAAATGCACAGCAAGTGGAAGCAGGGACAGGTGATCTGGGAAGATCACAGGGATATGGTTTGAATGTGTAGGGATGGGATCAGGAAAGCCAAGGCACAGATGGAACAGGACTTGGCAAGGGATGTGAAGAATAACAAGAAGGGATTCTATAAGAAGAGAAAGGGCAAGGAGAGTGTACCCCCCCCAATAAATGAGAAGGGAGAATTGGTGATAACAGATATGGAGAAGGCTGAGGTACTCAATGAGTTCTTCACCTCAGTCTTTACTGGCAGTCAGGCTTCCTACATCTCTCAAGTCCCTGAACCTCTAGATGAGGGTTGGGGGAGTAAAGTCCCTCTCACTGTAAGCAAAGAGCAGGTTCGAGACCACTTGATGAAAGTGAAAATCCACAAGTCTATGGGGCCTGATGAGATGCATTCCAGGGTCCTGAGGGAACTGCCTGATGTTGTTGCCAAGCCACTCTCCATCATATATAAAAAGTCGTGGTGGTCAGGTGAAGTCCCTGGTGACTGGAAAAAGGGAAACATCACTCCTATTTTTAAAAAGGCAAGAAAGGAAAACATGGGGAGCTGCAGACTGGTGAGCCTCACCTCTGTGCCTGGGAAGATCATGGAGCAGATCCTCCTAGAAGATATGCTAAGGCACACGGAGGACAAGGAGGTTATCTGAGACAGCCAGCATAGTTTCACTAAGGGCAAATAGAGCCTGACCAATCAAGTGGTCTTCTATGATGAAGTGACAGCAACAGTCAACAAGGGAAGACTGACCAATGTCATCTACCTAGATGTCTGTAAGGCCTTAGACATGGTCCCATATGACATCCTTACCTCCAAATTGGAGAGACATGGATTTGAAGGGTGGACTATTCAGTGGATAAGGAATTGGCTGGATGGACACAGCCAGAGAGTTGTGGTCAATGGCTCTATGTCCAGGTGGAGGCCAGTGACGAGTGGTGTCCCTCAGGGCACAAGTCTTGGGACTTGTGCTCTTTAATATCTTTATCAATGACATAGTGGGATCGAGTGCACTCTCAGCAAGTTTACAGATGACACCAAGCTGAGCAGTGCAGTTGACACAACAGGACGGGATACCATCCAGGGGGACCTGGATAAGCTTGAGAAGTGGGACCATGAGAACCTCATGAAGTTCAACAAATCCAAGTGCAAGGTGCTGCACCTGGGTCGGGGCAATCCCAGACATGAGTAGAGAATGGGAGAAGAACTCATTAAGAGCAGCCCTGTGGAGAAGGACTTGGGGGTTCTGGTGGATGAAAAGCTGAACATGAGCCAACAGTGTGCGCTTGCAGCCCAGAAAGCCAACCGTATCCTGAGCTGCATCAAAAAGAAGCGTGGTCAGCAGGTCCAGGGAGGTGATTCCCTCCCTCTACTCTGCCCTCATGAGATCCCACCCGGAGTACTGCGTCCAGCCCTGGAGTCCTCAGCAAAAGAAAGACGTGGGCCCGTTAGAGTGAGTCCAGAGGAGGCCACGAAGATGATCTGAGGGCTGAAGCACCTCTTCTATGAAGACAGGCTGAGAGAGTTGGGGTTGTTCAGCCTGGAGAAGAGAAGGCTCATTGTGACCTTCCAGTACTTAAAGGGGGCTTATAAAAATGAGGGACTTTTTATGTGGGCGGATAGTGATAGGACAAGGGGGGATGGTTTTAAACCAAAAGAGGAGAGATTTAGATTAGATGTGTCCTGGTTAGAACAGTTGGGACCAATTCATCACTGGATCGGTGTAACCCAAAACTGTGTATTCTATAGCCTTCCATGCCATTTCCCAGAAACTGTTGTCAGTAGAGGCCTGCGAGGTGGGAAGATGTTCCTGTCCTCCTACCCTTTTATGGAATTCCCCGCTCTGATACACTTTTATGGAATTCCCCTCTCTGAGGGAGGGACTGAGCATCCTCATGCCCTTTTATGGAATTCCCCGCTCTGAGGGAGGGACTGAGCACTCCCGCCTGAACTGGAGAATATATAAACTGGGAGTTTCAGAACCTTTGCACCTCTTGTGGGATCCAGAGGAAGACTGTAGACCACTGCTCTCAACCAGACTGAGACCACCACCCTCAACTGGACTGCAATCACCACTTTCTGACCAGACTGCAGCAGCTCTCCCACCAGCAGGTTTTTCCCCTCTCCCTTTACTTTGGACTTGGGGGGGGGCAAGGAACACCACTTTTGTTCATGCCCCAGGGTGCTGGGTTATACATTTGGGTTTTGTGGGTTAAAACCAATTGTCTGTCTGTATAATTGTACTTATTGTATTATTTTAATAAATTGTTATTCTGATTTATAATCTCTCTTTTGAGTTGAGTTCATTTCCCCTGCTGGTTAACTTTTAAACCAGCACAAGATGTTAGAACCAAATTCTTTACCCAGAGTGTAGTGAGGCATTGGAACAGGTTGCCCAGAGAAGTTGTGAATGCCCCATCCCTGGCAGTGTTCAAGGCCAGGTTGGACAGGGCTTTGAGCAACCTGGTCTAGTGAGAGGTGACCCTGCCCATGGCAGGGGGGTTGGAACTAGATGATCTTTGAGGTCCCTTCCAACCCAAACCATTCTGTGATTCCATGATAATTCTATAAACTTCAGAAGTCTAACATATTCACCAAAAGAGAAGCTAAAAAATAAAACAGCAGCATATTTGTAATGGATTCAGTAACTACTTATTTTTGTTGAATAAATAAAAAAAATATTCCCACCATATTTCAGTAAGTGATAAGCTGCAAGGAAAAACCGTACCTGTGTTTTCCTGCACCAATTAATGAAGCAGGATTGGTCTAGTTTGGAAAAGAGTTTTAATGAAAATATTAATATTGTGTCATTCAAGTATTTACTTGCTTTACAAACCAGAGAAAAGCTTGATATCTAAGCGATAGAAATAAGCTGATTATGAACATTAAGAAAGAGTAGAAGAACTATTTAGAATATCAGTTATGGTGTAACTGGATGAGGTTCCCAGATGGGAACAGGAGATCTAACAGAACACTGCAGATGGATTCTTTGACAGCCTGACTTTACCCTTAGCATTCACAAACTGCTCAGACAACACTGGTCCCTGGAGGACACACATATCTTAGAAATAGGATGCTTGGATTGGCACCAACTTTTTTTCAGGTTCTTTTGCTTAAGGTCTTGGAACATTGGTCATATATAATATTTCCCCAGAAGGAAGCTGAAAAGGATGGTTTGGAGGTGTTTGGGTTGTTTTTAAGTTAAATTTTTAAAGACAGAATGCGTTTTACAAAATTCAGCCTAGAGACTGATACCTGAGCAAGAATTTGATTTTAACTCCATTTGGGAGAAGCAGCTGAATGGCTGCTCCCCCTGGTAGTTTTAGAGTATCTGAAGGAGCTGTGCCTCTCAAACACATTAGTATTCACCTGTCAGTACTTTTGTTTTGACACAGCATATACACAAAGAACTCAGGTGTTACTAATGACAAGGATGTTCTCCTGAAACTCATGGTGTTTAATTTTTATGGAGGCCCAAATGCAACCAAAGTGAAATTCCATAAAGTTAGATGCTATTAGGATCAATATCATTAACTGAAATGAACAGCCTTAGGTAGCAACTGAGTATGAGCAAGTTCCCCCACACGTAGTTTGTATTTTTATTTTTAAAATTTATAACTAAGCAAGACACACATCAAAATTTTACTTTGACAACTACTGGCTATAGACAAATTGTATATTAAAGCAGTAATTCACATTATAATGAAGTTAGTGCTATGAGAATGATAATATTGGAAAGGCTTTTTAGGGTTGCCAATTCTAGTGTTGGTTCTCCAAGCATCTATATATATTGGTTGCCCACATTTATCACTCATTACTTGATCTTCCTGCCAACCCACAGAAACCACCTTCCTTGTTCTCCAGTTAGGTGATTGTGGGAAGATGGCTGGGGTTAAAAACTAGAAGAAACTAAGAATTATAGGGTAAAACGCAGCTGCTACTCCCTGGATGGAACACGGTCAATATGCTCCACAAATACTCCCCATACAATGATAAGGGGATGATAAGGATCACCATACAATGATCGCCTGCTACAATGGATGGAACCAAGGGTGGAGCAGAGTGGAGACACCGCAGCCTCCCTCTATAGAAATCCTTGCAGGGAAGGGAACATAGTGATACTTTGTAGTTCATAAGACCGTATAGTACCTGTCAACCAAGGGAGATAGATGATGTTCTGCAGCTGAGCCAACAACTGTGGCGAAATCCCCCTCCTCAGATGCCAAGATATGACCACCCCCAATTAAGCATACAAAGCAAGAGAATTTTTCATCAATCAGAAATAAAAGTACTTATGACTTAAGTCACTCAAGCTCCACCTAAACCTACAGAGATCATATAAAAGTAAGTTGAGAATAGGGGGGAAATTGGGGAAGACTCCACCAAAACTGCTGGGATCAGTCGATGGGCTGAACCTGTCTTCCCCCCACATAGGGACACCTATTAGGTAAGAATCCTACTTTATACATGCTAAATATTGCTATTAGGATTAGAGCTTGTGCTTAATTTATAGTAGATTGCTTTAAACACATTTTTGCAGTCAGATACTATCACCGACAAGCCTCAAACCTTATTAACCTGTCACAATTTGTATTATTAAAGGGTGTTATTCTGTAAACTGTTAGTGAGTCCTTTACAGGTGCTAGTAGTTGCCAGCAGCAGATAACACATTGGGAAGACCCGCTGAGGGGTTTCCACACTGTTCCCTTAGCCCCCCTGAAAAGGGCAATTGAATCACCCTCTGATCCATTGAATCTGTTTGGTGAAAAGTCCCCTTATGGGATGCTGACAGACAGGTTGGGCACAATGGTTTTGGCTTTCCTGGGGCACTAACAGACAAATAAATCACTAAGGGTCGAGGAAATCTCCCCACACCAAGGCTTAGGTAACCCCCCCCTTTTCACTTGACAGGTGATGCCATTGCTTGCTTACAGCAGTAGTTAAACAGAGTTCAAGTGTTGCATGTTTTAGCACTCTGGGCTACAAATTACTAGACTCAAATTCAAGACATTAAAGTTTTGCTTCCACACCATTTATCTGTGTATCATTTTCAGTGCCATCCTCTTAAGAAACAATTCCTATAGTTCAGGGATCATACCCAGATCATCTCTACTCAACTCCCCATCCCTATGCACAGTGGTTCGATTCCTTCCTTTTTGAAATTGACTGCTTCTTTTCACATGACCAAAGCACCTTCTGTTATATGTTTTAATACCCTTTGCAAGATGTCACCTTGTCTGCTGAGTTGGTAGTCCCTGCTTTAGCCCTGGACTTCCTGATCCTCAAGCTGCACCTTCCTTTACAAAATGACTTTTTTTTGCCCATACTTCTCAGAGGTTCTGTTTGCTCACCATATCCTGACACAATGATCAAATGAATCACCAGTTCTGAGGTCATTTCCTAGGTGGAGGCTTTTCTTGTTATATGAGATGCTAATACTTACCCCTGTAGTTTCACTGAATTTCATGCCCTCCTCCATATCCAAGGTCCTCACTTCACCCAAAAGCTTCTTCAGTTTCTATAGAGACTTAAGAGTTGCTGGATGCCAGGTAACAACTAAAGCCACTCTCTCACTCCCCTCTGCAACTGGACAGAGGAGAGAAAATATAATGAAGGGTTTATGAGTTAAGGACTGGGAGAGATCACTTACCAATCACCTTCACCGGCAAAACAAGACTCAAAGTGAGGATATTAATTAAATTTATTACTAACAGAACCAGACCAGGAAAATGAGAAGTAAAATAAATCTTAAAAACACCTTCCCTCCACCCCTCCCTCCTTCCAAGTTTTACCTCTTCCGCCCAGAGGCACAGGGAGACAGGGAATGTAGGTTACGGTCAGGTGTTGTTTCTGCCACTGCTCAGAGAGAGGAGTCCTTCCACTGCTCCCCATGGGTTCCCTCCCACAGGAGACAGTCCTTTATTGATGGAGGGGCATAAACATAAGGCATACAGGCCAATGTGGTCAGCCATATGTTCAATTTATTATTTAATTAAGTCAACTTTTATACAGTTTAGTTTGTTTTGGGCACATGCTTACAACAAGGTGATTGGATAGCTCAGTCTGTACACGCGCCTCATGTCTCCAGTTCATTGGACCTGATGTTCTGTCCATGCGATCTGAAGTCATACTTGGCATGTAGAGGCCTTCATAATTAGGAACTTTCTGAAATCTGCAGGTGCACCCTTATCTATACTTTCTCAAGGCTTTCTTGCTCTAAACATACTATGTTCTCAAACCTTATAACTAGACACACAGCTAACAAGTATAAACATTGCATATTTTCACACAGTCTATAAGCATAAACATTACAGCTTACAGTTTCTAGTCATGTCAAGCAAGGCCTACAGAAATGCAATGGAAATTGTTCACAATTTGAATCCTGCAACAAATCCCCTTTTTAGTTTTGAACAATTTAAATTGCATTTCCGTAACATTTCTTATTGTACCCATAATATTTCAATAAACACATCTACATACAATTATATCACTATCATTAACAAACTTAACAACCTATTAACCTCAGGGCTTGTGCTCTTAAATTTTACTTAAAAGTGCTTCTCTAAATATAGGGTTTATTCTTAAAAAATTTTATTCAACCTAAAACACTTCTG
>NW_020925503.1:482853-487216 GCF_003984885.1 Neopelma chrysocephalum
TATAGGGTTTATTCTTAAAAAATTTTATTCAACCTAAAACACTTCTGGAAATGGAACTCTATTCAATTGTGGGTTATGTGTCTTCTGTTTATTCAAAGGTGTCTGTGTATCTGTTCATCCAAAGGTGTTTATGTATTTGTGTTCATATGTTCACACACATGCATGCATACACATTCATTTTCACATTCGCATGGTGGCCACCGTCATACACACTGTCACACAGACATACTTTTGAGTTCCATGTCCCTGCGTTCTACAAACCAAGAAATTATAATAATTCTCTAGTACCTTATGATGATAATAATTTTCTAATACCTTATAATGTTAGAGTTTCTTAACCAAACAGATAAAACTAACCAGATAGACAAACTTTCTAACTGTGTTCTAATAATATTAAAACAACTGTTAGCTACAACAGCTTCTTTCCAAGGCCTCATCCATCATGCAGATAGCTAGAGAACACCTGTGTGCAAAAAACTTAACACATGAAAACACTTTTGCAAGTCAACTATGGGGCTGACACCCTTCTCTTGCCCCACTTCTGCTTTTATGAAAGTGTTTTTAAAATTCTTAACTTAGCAATCACTTTACCAAATACCTTTGTGATAATAACAAAATTCTATAACAGTTCTATTTTGTAACACAGTATGCATAGACTATCCATATCTTCTAACAATTCCGATAAAATTATAGGGTAACATGTCTAAAAATTTCATCTTCATGTTTTCATCTAGGTCAGGATGGGTATTAATTGCATAATGCAACTGATCAATAAATGTCCAAATGGTTCCGTTGATCTCTATCATACTGTAGTAAAAAACGGAGTTGTCTTATCATCACATATTGCTTGTATTGCTTTTCTGATCACAACCTACAGTTGTGCTACAAAAGCTGTTGCAGCTGAAAAGTACAGATTGTTAATAAGCATAAAGTAAAATATATAGGTGAAAAGAAAAGAATTCCTACAGATCATTTAGGCTTTCAGTCAAATGTGATTTGTAAAAGAAAAGCAATATACCAATATTTACTTTGAGATGCATAATAAAGCTCCAAGAGTTTAACTGATTTTAACAACAAAACAATAGGTTTTGCCAAAGCTGAGGAATCATCTATGGAAAGAATGAAACCACAAGATTGAAGAAATAAATCCCATTCAAGATGTGATACATAGCATGAAGGCCAAGATGACATAAGTATTTTTATATTCCCTCTCGGGCAGAATATGAGATGTTTTTGAAATGTTCATTTTACTCTCACAACTGCTATAAGGGGAGAGGACTCTACACAGCACCTCATAATCTGTACTCACTAATGATGGTCTATATTAATTAAAGCACAGCTTTCTATAATGGGCAAAAGAACTTACCCAGGCAATCCAATGTTTTTGAGGTGTTTGCAACAATTATACTACATAGATTGGGTTTCATCCTGAACTCCCTTTCAGGTTAAGCCAAAAGCTTCAAAATTCATCGTATGTTAGTGAGAGAAATTGTAGAGAGAGAAATAGTTTCTCTACAGATGAAGTGATTAAAGATTGCAAACAGTGAGAATTTTTCACAGCATTTATCAATTCTGCATATGCAGATTGCAAGTAGATACTAACACCTGGCAAAGAAGGTAGTCTTATGTTAGGGCACTGCAGAAGTACTGGAAGTGTGATAATCCAAGCTGCATTAAATGCTTCAGTAGCCTTGCTTCAGTTGCAAAACTATTGCCTAGAACAGCTTATAGAAAGACCTATGTGTACTATACACAGTTCTAAAAAAGGAAAGTGGTATTGCACTGGCATAGTTAAATTGAAGCAATTTTGTACATAAGAATGATGCACTGATTTAAAATTGTTACTTATTAATTTATGCTTGCTTCACAACAGTGCCATATTTATGGGCAAAGTAGGCTTCAGTCTCAAGTAGATGCTTGAACTATCAGCCTCATAGGATTAGCAATTTTAAATTAAAGAAGAAGTTGCAAGAAAAGGTAATTTCATGCTTCGAAAAGAACTTTCATTCATGTCAAAGGCCTGGAACTTAGAACCATCAGTTCAGAATCTTATCCAAATGGTGATGTTAGCAATGCATTTTAAAGTGGCTTTCAATTAGGTTAAATAAAGAAAATAGAAGCTGATGAAGAAAGCTCAATAAGAAGTTTTACTTTTAGATAAGGCTTGCTTGAAATGCATAATCAGTTCTGTTAACTGTAGGATATGGTACACATGACCGAGTTTATAGGTATTCAGTGAGAGTTTCGTGCTGCGTAGTATGTTACTGTGAATAGTCAGCACAAAGATAATGTTATAAAAAAGTGGGTCTATATTGTAAAATATTCTATCTGCCTAAATTTAAAAAAAATCCTTTTTCAGATTTCTTAGCTCAAATGAGCATACAGATAAGGCAAGCGTTCAGGGAACATTGTTGTATGTCTAAACCCTCTCAATTAACAGTGCTGTAAATTAAGTCTCATGCAAGCCATAACAAGGTCTTAAGAAAGCTAAATTGTATGCGTGTGGAAATCTATAGCAAGAGAAGAAGAAATAAAAAGTAGGTTAATCTAAGTGCTTCCTGTAAAGGACAAAAGTATCTTATTCCCTCAGACCTCTTTTTCACTCAATCACAATGAGGTGTATAGACTGAAACTTGATCAGACAGAAGAAGGGTTAAGACAGCACTGATTACATATTTATGCAGATTTGTTTGTTCATCTTAGCTGAAATGAATTCTGATATCTTTTTGACATGAATAAGGTAGAGTTTAAAAGAAAGCACAAGGAAACTATGACCAGAAGAGTTTTTTCCCTACTCATTCTCATTAACACATGCCATTTGAAGAAAAAAAAATATATACACAACAAATAGAAATGTCTCTAGATGTCAAAGATCTGGGAAGTGTATATGGTAAAGCATCACATCAAAAGACCTAGAATACTGCAGTGCAAAGGAAAACATAGACTCTCACAAACTTTAGTGTGTCCAGTCTATACAAAATGAATTCGGAGATAAAGCTTAAAGAGCTAAGAGAAAAAAGGGTCCTTATTATTGGAGATAATACTTATTCTTAAAATACTGTAACACAAATGTAGTATAGCTCAATCTTAACTTATACTGAATAATTGTAGATATAGCTTCTGTTAGCATCTTCTAATCTAAGACTTAATAGCTTCTATTGTCTCCTGCATTTGTTATAACTAAAAATGCATTAGGAGTTAACAACCAAATTATCCCTCCATCATAGCATTTCACAGAATTCCTTTTTATCTTTGGTCTGGACCTTCCCCACTCGAGCTAGCCCCTAAACCCCCAAACTTTCACAGATTCCCTCAGCACGGTCCGACTCCCTCCCCACTCCCTAAATGGACTCTGTGGAGGTGGTGGAGTCTACAGGAAAAAAGGGCTTGGGGAAACCTGTCCCTGCATGGGGATATAGGGAGCTGGCAATGGCAGAGGAGGTGCAGAGAGTTCTGGTTGTTGTAACTTTTTGTCTGCCACAGATACTTGCAAAACTTTTCTCACAGCTGCATTTGGGTCTCAGAGCCCCTCTGTCTGATCTCGGAGTCTGATGTAGAACTCGATGACATGGGGAGCAGACAGCAGCAGCGGCGTGATGGTGTGGGCTCGTTCGCAGCTTCTTCCCCCCTTCCCGTTTGGTCCGAAGTCCTCTTGCCGGGTTCGGCGGGGAGAGGGGGCGATGGTGGCTCTCCGCAGCTGGGGGTCTGGGCCACGCGGCAGGAATCGCTTTCGCGAACGAGCAAGCGGCGGCAGGCACGGTCGGGCAGGCAGGGCAGACGGGACAGACAGCGCACGGAGGCAGCGCACGGCGGCGGGGGGGGGGAGCCGTGGCAGCGGCGAGCGGAAACGGCGCGGCTTCTGGCTAAAGCAGCTCGGGGCGACCCCCGGGTCGGTGGCGCCGGCACAGGAGGGGTGGGGGGGGCAGGCTCCACACGGCAGTACAGCGGGGCGGGGTACGACTCCAGGCGGCAACACGGCAGCAGCTTTAGAAGCGGCGGCGGGAAAAACGGCAGCGGGGGGGGTGGTGGAGGGCTCGCCGCGGGGGGAGGCACAGCTGGCAGTGGCTTCCCTGGCGTCCTGCATAGAGCTAGAATTGTTGAAGGACGAACTGCTGCTGGGGCCGCTGGCTGACGATCGGGCAGAAGCCTGCTCTTTGAAATTCGTCGGCAGCACGATTTTTGAGATAATGAATAAAAGCTGAAAAACTGACTTGCTCTCTTTGCTTTCAGTTTCGTTGCTTGCTTATGCAACATAGGCTAAAACTGTAACTTGACTCGCAGTCTTTATAAATTTTTTTTTTCCTTTTTTTTCTTTTTTCTTTTTTTTTCTTTTTTTTTCTTTTTTTTTCTTTTTTTTTTTTTT
>NW_020925503.1:487316-568359 GCF_003984885.1 Neopelma chrysocephalum
TTTTCTTTTTTTTTTTTTTCTTTTTCAGTCCTTATAAATTTCTCTGTTTCAATTAGCAGCCACAACGTAAGGTCGCTAGCTGATTCCTTGGATCCTTTGATCTCTTCCCCTAACTGTTCCTTTATAGCGTCCTGTATGGACACCTCAAAGGCGGCTCGAGCAGTAGGGACCAGCCTCTTCACTCTTGCCCATTCCAACAACCCTCTGAGGGCTTTTTCATCATAAATAGGCTCTCTTAGAGAGATCACAAATTGGAGGAGCTTTTCCACCGCCCTATCCCCTGTGGGTAGCGTGGACCCCATGCTCTCTCCCACGGTCGACTCACCTAGCCAGGGTGAGGTTCCTCTGTACCATGCACATGGCTTTTTTCGTAGCGCCGGGGACAGCACCACCTCTAACGACCGCTTCCCTCGCCTCCTTCCGTTCGCCTTACGTCCCATAGAACTCGACGAAGTAGGAGTCCCTGTTCCGTCGGGCACCAGGTATTGATGGAGGGGCATAAACATAAGGCATACAGGCCAATGTGGTCAGCCATATGTTCAATTTATTATTTAATTAAGTCAACTTTTATACAGTTTAGTTTGTTTTGGGCACATGCTTACAACAAGGTGATTGGATAGCTCAGTCTGTACACGCGCCTCATGTCTCCAGTTCATTGGACCTGATGTTCTGTCCATGCGATCTGAAGTCATACTTGGCATGTAGAGGCCTTCATAATTAGGAACTTTCTGAAATCTGCAGGTGCACCCTTATCTATACTTTCTCAAGGCTTTCTTGCTCTAAACATACTATGTTCTCAAACCTTATAACTAGACACACAGCTAACAAGTATAAACATTGCATATTTTCACACAGTCTATAAGCATAAACATTACAGCTTACAGTTTCTAGTCATGTCAAGCAAGGCCTACAGAAATGCAATGGAAATTGTTCACAATTTGAATCCTGCAACAGTCCTTCACAAACTTATCCAGTGTCTCTTCATCCCACGGGCAACGGTTCATCACAAACTGCTGCAACATGGGTTATTTTTCCACGGGCACAGGCTGCTCCAGCGTGGGTCCCCCACAGGGCCACAAGTCCTACCAGAAAAACCTGCTCCAGAGTGGGCTCTTCTCTCCATAGGTCAGCAGGTCCCTGCTGGGAGCCCGCTCCAGCACGGGCCTCCCACAGGGTCACAGCCTCCTTCAGGCATCCACCTGCTCGGCGTGGGTCTCCTCCATGGACTGCAGGTGGATCTCTGCACCCACATGGTCCTCCATGGACTGCAGGGGCACAGCCTGTTTCACCATGGTCTTCACCATGGGCTGCAGGGGAACCTCAGCTCTGGCGCCTGGAGCACCTCCTCCCCCTCCTCCACTCACCTTGGTGTCTGCAGAGTTGTTCACATGTTCTCACTCCGCTCTTCTCTGCCTGCAATTTTCATCTACTCAAAAAATTTTTTTCCTTCTTAAATATGTTATCACAGAGGCATTAATATTGACTGATTGACTCAGTCTTGGCCAGCGGTGCGTCCGTCCTGGAGTCGGCTGGCATTTGCTCTACTGAACATGGGGGAAGCTTCTGGCAGCTTCTCACAGAAGCCACTTGTATTCATGCTTAATTAGACACTGTTAACTTTGGTCTGTGTTTGGCCCAGTGTATTAGGGAGGGTTCGAAACATACTGAAATCTTGAAACCATGACACCATTGCAAGCTCAACAAAACTGATATTTATTACCAAGAGGTGGTCAACAAAATGAACAAACCCAAAAGGGAGGAAGGAGGAGAGAAATAAGCCTTCAGCATGACCTCCCCAGTTACCCAGCTGTTGCCCATAAAGTTATCTTACCGACCTAACATGCCTATAATTACCCATAGCAGAAGCTGCATCCTTGGAGTCAGTAAGTTCACAAACCAGCAGGTGTCCCCGCCAAAGGCAACGTTGTCCTTGAGGTGAAGCTAGCTCCCCTCCAAGAAAGCACTATCTGCTTTTATACAATTAACTGAGTGACCTCAGCCTAGGCAGGAGTGGTCATCACCGCCCAGCCAGAGGCCCTCCATCCCACCCCCTTTGTTATGTAAGTGCATCTTTTCTGCGCACGTGTGGCTTTCCCTGCGCCTGTGTACTGCACTCAGGGGGGTCTTTTCCAAATGAGTCTGGGGATGTCCTTCATCACTATAGTCTTCAGTCTCTCCCTCAAGCGACCTTGGAGGACGATTAGCCAATCACAGAACACCAATTAAAACAGTTTATACAAGAAGCTCTCTCTCCGAGGACGAGGTACCCGTTTATCAGTACTTGTTTTTTTATAACTTGGCAGGGAAAGAACAAAACTTTTACAGTTGTCTGGGCCAAACACAGACCAAAAGTATCAGCATAAATTCACTGATACACCCAGCCACCTGCGAGAGTCTGTTCTTTTCCTGCCAAGTTATGTAAAAACAAGCACTGATAAACAAGAACTTCGTCCTTGAAGGAAGTATCTTGTATAAAGTGAAATTAATTGGTGACTGGCTATTGGCCAACGGCCCTCCAAGGACATTTGAAGGAGAAAGTGAAGAGGAGGATGATGAAGTAAGCCCCCAGACTCATTTAGAAAAGACCCCCAAGGTGTAGCACGCAGGCGCAGGGAAATTCCAATGTACACACAGATGCGCAGAAGGGGCACCACTTACATAATGGGGGGAGGGACCAAAGGCCTCTAGCTGGGCGGTGCTGGCCACACCTGCCCATGTAGATGTCATAGGTTAATTGTAGAAAAAGCAGATAGTTCTTGCTGGGAGTGGATTCAAGCTTCACATGGAGGACAACATTACCTCTGCAGGGACGCCTGCCATTTTGTGAGCCTGCCGATGCTCCAGGGATGCAGCTTCTGCTATGGGGAATTCTAAGCATTCTGGGGTCGGTAAGACAACCTCATAAATAACGTCTGAGTGAGTGGGGGGTTGTCTTGGGGGCTTGTTTCCCTTCTTTTTCCTGTCTCTCAGCTTCTCATTTTGTTGACTACTTCTTTGTAATAAATATTGTTTTGTTGAGCTTTCAACAGTGTACTGGTTTCAGTTTCGGCAATCTCCCTGCTACACCACCCCTGTAGGGGAGTGATTTCAGAATCATGAAACCCCCCTACTTCATCTCCAACATCAACTCTCTCCTGATTGTCTAGGAGGAAAATACAAACAATAAAAGCCTCCAACAAGTGTGCACAGGGTTAACTCATATATATTTGGATTTCTGTCACATGTTGCTCTGCTCCAATAAAGCCTGAACATATTTTTATATCTTTGACCAAAATGTCAGATATATACAGAATGGTACATTCAAACTTAAGTTTACAATAGAAGTGAAAGTCTTGTTGGTTGATATCTGGGTTTTGAGATGTAACAAGAACTAATAGTTTTTGCAGCAGAATGTACCATAGAAACTACTTATAGCTGAGCCAAGTGATTTAAAGGGACTAACCAAGCAAAGTAAAGAAACAATGAAGAAGGGAACTGATGCAGCCAACCAAGCAACACCAAGTTACTCTATAACCAGATGTATTGTCTTAAAGTTCATAAGGCAGTCACTTAGAACTTTGGGGGCTCCAGACATAGATGACCACCAGAGACCCCTGATGAAGCCCCTCAGAGACCTTATAAGGAAATGTCATGAATATGTAACAAGAATGCAGGGAACAAAAAATGAATAATCATGTAATGCAAACATATAAGTTGTAGTGAAGATACCTCTGTGTGCACTTTGACGAATTGATTCTGAGGCCACTCGGCGTGCTGTGATCATGCAGCGCGTCGTAAGAAAAGAATGCCTGGCATCTAAAACTCACAAATTGAGTCTTAGAGGTTTCTTTTAAGAGCTGATTTTAGGCAACAGAATTGGCACCCCAGATGGGGCATTGTGCCTGCTCTCCTGTGGATCCGAGGGATCTCTGGATCTTCACACTGGCACCATCCGAGGGATCTCTGGATCTTCACGCTGGCACCGAGATTTTCTCAGGAAAGACCTCAACTCCCCAGACCAGTCTGGGACACAGGTAAGATCCCGCTGTATTTTATAAATAAGGCATTCTTCTGATTTCCTACCCATACACGTTGGGTGGGTTATTTGGTATTTTGGATATTAATTTGGGAGTCCAGACTTATAGGTTTATTTGGTTTTGGAAACTGGTGTTTGGTTTATTTTTTATTATGGGTACTTCAGGTTCTAAAGAAGGAATCTTTAAGAAATCACCTATGGGTTGTATCTTGAAACATTGGAAACAAATTGAGGACCCCTTGGAGGGACAATGCTGTTGATGCTCCAGGGGTTCCGGGACCCTGAGGACTCCAGTGCATACCAAAAGTATTACCTGGGCAGATCCTCTCAGTACCTGGATCTGGTGAGTTCAAAGCAAGAGCCCTGTAATTTTATTAAGGTGTTCCTGAGAGTATAAAAGGTATACCTAACTATCATAGAAATGAAGCTCTATAATATAATATAATTGGGTTATAAAAGTGGTAATATAACTGTAAGAAGGAGTGTGATATTTGGATTAAGAAATCACTAGTGATGGTATAATTGGCTATTTTCTATTAAATACAACTGTAAGAACCATCTGGTTAAAAGGTGCATGTTCGAATCCCCATTGTCTGGTTTGCCCATGTATTAGTCAAACGTAGTTCTTAATATAAGGAGAATTAAGGAATGACACTGTGAAGGTTATTGGTGGGACAGGGGTTAAATTGGGGAAACAACAGGTAATTCATCAGTTTCTCTATTTGCCAAAACCCCTAAACCTCTGCTAGGAAGAGATTTATTGGAAAATGAGGCAGAAATTAAATTTAAAAGTGGGGATATTGAAATTGTAATTCCTGAAACTAAATATGTTGAAGCAGCAGCTCTTCTTGTTCAGGAAATAACTCCTGTTAGCAGCAACATCCCGACTGAAGTTGAAGATGCAGTTGTTCCTATCGTGTGGGCCAGTGGAATCCCAGGAAAATCAAAAAGGGCGGAACCTGTAAGAACTACACTTAAGCCAGGAGCTATACCAGTAAGGTAAAAACAGTAAAATTAGAAAGCCAAGTTGGATTGGTTCCAATAATAGACAAATTTGCTAAGCATGGTTTGCTTGTGGAATGTGAATCCTAGTACCCATAAAGAAAGCAAATGGGAAAGATTATTGATTAATGCAGGACTTGAGAGAACTACCTTAAATAATAAGCTAGAATAGTTTACAGTATTAGACTTACAAGATGCCTTTTTCTGCATTCCCTTGAGCAAGGAAAGCCAAGAAATCTTTCCTTTTGAATGGGAAAATCTGGAAACTAGGAAAGAAAAAAAGAAGCCACCTGTCTCCTCCCTGAGCCACAAACGGGTCCTCGCCTGGCCCAGCCCGCTCACAACCGGTCGGCCCCCGGGGCCCTCGTCAGGTCCGGATGGCCCACCACCGGTCAGCCCCCGGTTCCCTCATCCAGCCTGGCCCACCCCTCACCGGTCGGCCCCCGGGGCCCACGCCCGGCCCCGCCCTACCACCAGCGGTCGGCCCCCGGGGCCCTCGTCCAGCCCGGCCAGCCCAGCACCGGTCGTCCCCCGGGGCCCTCATCGGGCCCGGCCCACCCACCACCAATCGGCCCCCAAGGCCCTTGCCCGGCCCCGTTCTACGACCACCGGTCAGCCCCTGGGACCCTCGTAAGGCCCAGTCCGCCCACCACCGGTCGGCCCCCGGGGCCCTCGCCCAGCCCCGCCCGCCCACCACCGGTCGGCCCCCAAGGCCCTCGCCTGGCCCGGCCCACTCAACACCGGTCGGCCCCCGGGGCCCTCGCCCGGCCCCATCCTATGACCACCGGTCGGGCCCTGGGACCCTAGTCAGGCCCAGCCCGGCCACCACCGGTCGGCCGCCGAGGCCCTTGCCCGGCCCCGACATACCACCACCGGTCGGCTCCCAAAGCCCTCATCCCGCCCGGTCCGCCCACAACCCATCGACCCCCGTGGCCCTCACCTGGCCCTGCCCTAAAACCACAGGTCGGTCCCCGGGGCCCTCATCAAACCCGGCCAGCCCTCCACCGGTCGGCCCCCAGGGCCCTCGCCTGGCCCTGCCCTACAACCACCGGTCGGCCCCCAGAGCCCTCATCAGGCTCGGCCCGCCCACCACTGGTCGGCCCCCCTGGCCCTCGCCCAGCCCGGACTGCCAACCACCCATCGGCCCTCGGGGCCCTTGTCAGACCCGGCCCACCCACCACCGGTCAGATCCCGGAGCCTTCGCCCGGCTCCGCCCTCCCACCACCTGTTGGCCCCCGGGGCCCTCGCCCAGTTTGGGCAGTCCACCACCGGTTGGTCCTTAGGGCCCTAGTCCGGTCTGGCCTACCCACAAGCGGTCGGCCCCCGGGGCCCTCGTCCAGCCCTGCCCTCCCACCAGCGGTCGGCCCCCGGGGCCCTCGCCTGGCTCATCCCGCCCACCACCAGTCGGCCCCCAAGGACCTTGTCCGACCCAGCCCGCTTACCACCGGTAAGCCCCTGGGGCCCTCGCCCGGCCCGGCCAGCCCACCACCCGTCGGCTACCGGGGCCCTCATCAGGCCCGGCCCACCAACCACCCATCAACCCCCAATGCCCTTGTCACGCCCGGCCCACCAACAACCCATCGGCCCCGGAGGCCCTTGCCTGCCTCCGCCCTCCCACCACCAGTCGGACCCCAGGGCCCTCGCCCGGTCCGGCCAGCCCACCACCGGGTGGCCCACGGGACCCTCGTCCGGCCCTACACGCCCACCACCATTCAGCCCCCACGGCCTACGCCCGGCCGGCATGCCAACCACCGGTCAGCCGCCGGAGCCCTTGCCCGGCCCGGTTCGCCCACCACCAGTCGGCTCCCGGGGTCCTCGCCCGGCCTGACCCACCCACCACCGCTCGGCCCTCGGGGCACTCGCCTGGCCCGGCTCGCCTACCACCAGTTGGCTCCCGGGGCCCTCGCCTGGCTCAGCCCGCCCACCAATGGTCGACCCCCAGAGCCCTCATCAGGCCCGGCCCGGCCATGACCGGTCGACCCCCAGAACCCTCGTCAGGCCCGGCCCGGCCATGACCGGTAGGCCCCTGGGGCCCTCGTTCGGCCCGGCCCGCCAACAACCCGTCAGCCCCCCGGGCCCTCATACGGCCCCCCCCGCCCACCACCGGTTGGTCACAGGGGCCCTCGTCAGGTCCAGCCCGCCCACTACTGTTCGGTCCCCGGGGCCCTCGCCCAGCTCCGCCCGCCCACCATTGGTTGGCTACCGGGGCCCTTGTACGGCCTCCCCCGCCCACCACCAGTCAGCCCCCGGGACCCTCGCCTGGCCCGGCCCGCCCACAACCAATTGGTCCCCAGGGTCCTCGTCCAGCCCAGTCTGCCCATCACTACCAGTTGGCCCCCGGGGCCCTCGCCCAGCTCCACCCACCCAGCACCGGTCTGCCCCAAGGGCCCTCACCCAGCCCAGGCTGCCCACCACCAGTCGGCCCCTGGGGCCCTCGCACGGCCCGGCCTGCCTACCATTGGTCGGCCCTCGGAGTCCTCGCGCGGCTCCACCCGCCTACCTCACGTCAGCCCTTGGAGCCCTCGCGCGGCTCCACCCGCCTACCTCAGGTCGGCCCTTGGAGCCCTCGTCCAGCCCGGCACACCCACCACCGGCCGGCCCCTGGAGCCCTCGACCGGCCCGGCCCACCCAACACCGGTTGGACTCCAGAGCCCTCGCCCAGCTCCGTCTGCCCAATACCAGTCAGCCTCTGGGGCCCTCGCCCGACCTGGCCCGCCCACCACCGGTTGGCTCCCAGGGCCCTCACCCGGCTCGGCCTGCCCACCACCAGTTGGCCCCCAGGGCCCTCGCCTGGCTCCGCCCGCCCGATACCAGTCAGACTCCAGGGTCCTCGTCAGGCCCGGCCTGCCCACAACTGGTCGGCCGCCTAGGCCCTCGCCCGGCTCCACCCGCCCACCACCGGTCGGCTCACGGGGCCATTGTACGGCCCCCCCAGCCCACCACCGGTAGGCCCCCGGGGTCCCCGTCAGGCCCAGCCCGCCCACCAATGGTCAGCGTTCAAGGCCCTCGCCCGGCCCAGCCCGCTAACCCCAGTCGGCCCCCGGGACCCTCCTCAGGCCAGGCCCGCCCATCACCAGTCGGCTCCCGGGACCCTCGCCCGGCTCCGCCTGCCCACCACCGGTCGGCTCCCAGAACCCTCGCCCAGCCCGGACAGCGCACCACCAGTCGGTCTCCAAGGCCCTTGCCCAAGCCGGCCCGCCCACCACCGGTCGGTCTTTTGGACCCTCACCCCGCCCGGTCCGCCTACCACCAGTTGGCCTCCGGGGCCCTCGCCTGGCTCTGCCCGCCCACCAATGGTCGACCCCCAGAGCCCTCGTCAGGCCCGGCCCAGCCAAGACCGGTCGGCCCCTGGGGCCCTCGTTCGGCCCGGCCTGCCAACAACCCGTCAGCCCCCGGGGCCCTGATACAGCCCCCCCCGCCCACCACCGGTCGGTCACAGGGGCCCTCGTCAGGCCCAGCCCGCCCACTACTGTTCGGTCCCCGGGGCCCATGCCCGGCTCCGCTCGCCCACCACCGGTAGGTCCCCGGGGTCCTCGTCTGGCCTGGCCTGCCCAACACCGGTAGGCCCCCAGGGCCCTCGGGCGGCCCGGCCCGCCAGCAACCGGTCAGCCCCTGGGACCCTCATACGGCCCTGGCCGCCCACCACAGGTCGGTCCTCAAGGCCCTCGCCTGGCCCAGCCCGGCCCAGCCCGGCCACCACCGGTCGGCCCCCAAGGCCCTCGCCCGGCCCGGCCTGCAAACCATGGTTCGGCCCCCAGGGCCCTTGTCAGGTCCGGCCCGTCCACAACCAGTCGGCCCCCGGGGCCCTCGCCCAGCCCGGACTGACCACTGCCCATCGGCCCCCGGGGTCCTCGTCAGGCCCGGCGCACCCACCACCGGTCGGCCCCAGGGGACCTCTTCTGGCTCTTCCCTCCCACCACTGGTCAGCCCCCAGAGCCCTCGCCCGGTCTGGGCAGCCCACCACCAGTCAGCCCCCGGGGCCCTAGTCCGGCCCGGCCTGCCCACCACTGGTTGGCCCCTGGGGCCCTCACCCAGCCCAGCCCGCCCACAACCTGTCGGGCCCAGGGGGCCCTCGTCAGGCCTGGCCCGCCCACCACTGGTCTGCCGCCAGGGCCCTCGCCCGGCTCCGCCCACTCACCCCCGGTCGGCCCCCGCGGCCCTTGTCCGGCCCAGCCCGCTCACCAGCGGTCGGCCCCCAGTGAACTCGCCTGGCCCGAACCGCCCACCACCGGTCGACGACCGGTGCCCCTGCCTGGCCCAGCCCGCCCACAACCGGTCAGTCCCCAGGACCCTCGCCCGGCTCCGCCGGCCCACAACCGGTCGGCTCCCAGAGCCCTTGCCCGGATCGGCCAGCCCACCACCGGTTGGCCCCCAGGGCCCTTGCCTGGTCCGGCTTGCCCAAAACCGGTCAGCCCCTAGGTCCCTCGTCAGGCCTGGCCTGCCCAATACCGGTCGGCCGCCGGGATCTTCGCCCGGCTCCACCCGCCCACCACCGGTTGGCTCCCAGGGCCCTTGTACGGCCCCCATGTCCACCACCAGTCGGCCGCCGGGGTCCTCGCCTGCCCGGTCTGCGCACAATTGGTCGGCCCCTGGGGCCCCCGTCAGGCCCTGCCTGCCCACCATTAGTCGGCCTTCAAGGCCCTTTCCCGGCCCGGCCCGGCCCGCCCACCACCAGTTGGCCCTTGGGGCCCTCGTCGGGCCTGGCCCGCCACCACCGGTCAGCTCACAGGGCCCTTGCCCGTCCTGGCCCAACCACCACTGGTCGGTTCCCGGGGCCCTCATCCGGCCTGGCCCGCCAACCACCAGTCGGCCCCCAGAGCCCTCAGCAGACTCGGCTCGCCCATCACCAGTCGGCCCCCGGGGCCCTCGTCAGGCCCGGTATACCCACCACCGGTAGGGTCCCGGGGCCCTTGCCCGGCCCGGCCCGCCCAGCACCAGTCGGTCCCCAGGGCCCTCGTCAGTCTCGGCTCGCCCATCACCGGTCACCCCCCGGAGCCCTCGCTTGGCTCCGCTCACCCACCACTGGTCGGGCTCTGAGGCCCTTGCCTGTCCTGGCCCGCCCACAATTGGTCGGCCCCAGGGCCCTCACCCGGTCCAACCGCCAACCACTAGTTGGCCCCCGGGGCCCTCGTCAGGCCTGGTCCGCCCACCACCGGTCGGTCCTCAGGGCCCTCGCCAAACTCCACCCACCCATGACCGGTCGGCCCCCAGGGCCCTCATCCGGCCCGGCTGGTCCACCATTGTCGGCTCCCGGGGCCCTCGCCCGCCTCCGTCCCCCAGGGACCTCGCTTGGCTCTGCTCACCCACCACCGGTCGGCTCTTGGGGCCTCATCCGGCCCGGCCCGCCCACCACCGGTCAGCCCTCAGGGCCCTGGCCCGGCTCCGCCCGCTCACCACCTGTCGACCCCTGGGGCCCCTGTCTGGCCCAGCCCGCCCACCACCAGTCGGCCCCCAGCGCCCTCGTCAGGCCCGGCCCGCCCACCACCGGTCGACCCCTGGGGCACTCGCCCGGCCCAGCCCGACAACCACCGGTTGGCCCCCGAAACCCTCACCCGGCCCGGCCTGCCCACCACCGGTCGGCCCCCGGTGCCCCTGCCTGGTCCGGCCTGCCCACCACCGGTCGGCCCCTGGGACCCTCACCGGCTTGGACCGCCCACCACCGATCGGCCCTCGGGGCCCTCGCCCGACTCCGCCCACCCACCACAGATCAGCCCTTGGGGCCCTCGCCCGGCTCTGTCCGCCCACCACCGGTCTTCCCCCGGGGCCCTCGTCCGGCTCCGCCCGCCCACCACCGGTCAGCCCCCAGGGCCCTCGTCAGTCCAGGCCCGCCCACCACCAATCGGCCCCCGGGGCCCCCGTCAGGCTTGGCCTGCCCACCAACGGTTGGCTCCCAGGGCCCTCGCCCGTCCTGGCCCGCACACCAGGGGTCATTTCCCGGGGCCCTCATCAGGTCCGGCCCACCCACCACCGGTTGGCCCCCGGTGCCCTCATTAGTCTCGGTTCGCCCATCACCGGTCGGCCCCTGGGGCCCTTGCCAGGCCCGGCACGCCCACCACCGGTCGGCCCCCAGGGCCCTTCCTTGGCTCCGCTCACCCACCACTGGTCGGCTCTTGGGGCCTCCTCCGGCCCAGTCCGCCCACCACCGGTCGGTCCCCGGGGCCCTCGTCTGGCCCGGCCTGCGCACCACCGGTCGGCCCACGAGACCCTTGTCCAACTCCACCCACCCACCACCGGTCGGCCCCCGGGGCCCTAGCGCAGCCTGGCCCGCCTACCACCGGTCGACCCTTTGGGCCCTCGCCTGGTTCCGCCCGTCCACCACCAGTTGGCCCCCGGGGCCCTTGCCCCGCACGGCCTGCCCACAACCGGTCGGCCCCCGGGGCCCTTGTCAGGTTCGGCCTGCCCACCACCGGTCAGCCTCTGTGGCTCTCGTCGGGCCCGGCCCGCCCACTACCGGTTGGCCCTTGGGGCCCTTGACCAGTCCAGCGACCCCTCCACCGGTCGGCCCCCGGGGCCGTCGCCGGGGTCGGCCTGCCCACCACTGATTGGGCCCCGGTGCCCTGGTCTGGCAGGGCCTGTCCAACACTGGTCGGCCCCCGGTGCCTCCGTCAGGCCCGGCCCACCCACCACCGGTCGGCCTCCGGGGCCCTGGCCCGGCTCCACCCGCCCACCACCGGTCCGCCCCCAGGGCCCTCATCCGGCCTGGTCAATCCACCACCAGTCGGACCCCGGGGCACTCGTCCGGCCCAGCCGGTCCACCATTGTCGGCCCCTTGGGCCCTCGCCCAGCCCGACCCACCCACCACCGGTTGGCCCCCGTGGCTCTCGTCCGGTCCGGTCTACCCACTACCGGTCGGCCCTAGGGGCCCTTGTCCGGCCCACCAACCACTTGTCGGCCCCCAAGGCCCTGGTCCGGCCTGGCCCGCCCACCACCGGTCGGCCCCTGGGGCCCTCGCCCGGCCTGGCCCACCCACCACCGGGCGGAACCCAGGGACTTCGCCCGGTCTGGCCCGCCAACCACCTGTCAGCCCCCGGGGCCCTCGTCAGGCCCGGCCTGGCCACCACCAGTCAGCCCTAGGGGCCCTCATCTGACCCTGCCCGCCCACCACTGGTTGACCCCCGTGGCTCTCGTCCGGACCGGCACACCCATCACCGTCCGACCCCCGGGGCCTTCGTCCGGACCGACACGCCCACCACCGTCCGACCCCCGGGGCCCGCGTAAGGCCCAGCCCGCCCACAACCGGTTGGCCCCCGGGGCCCTCGTCTGGCCCGGCCTGGCCCGGCCCACCACCAGTCGGCCCCCAGGGCCCTTGCCCCGTACGGCCCACCCACAACTGGTTGGCCATCGGGGCCCTCACCCGGCCCGGCCCGCCCACCACCAGTCAGCCTCCAGGGCCCTTGCCCGGTTCGTCCACCACCGGTCGGCCCCCAGGGCCCTCGTCCGGCCCGACCCGCCCACAACTGGTCGGACCCCGGGGTCCTCGTCAGTCCCGTCCCGCCCACCACCGGCCGGCCTCCGAGTTCATTAACTGCATACCTTCCTGGGAATTATGGTGTCAACTCTGGATTGCTAACTATGGACTTTTGGTAAGACCATTATACGATGTTTTAAGAAAGAGCCTATAAGAATTTCCTCACTTGGACAGATGATGCAAGATCAGCCTTTAAGCGGCTAAAGCATTTTCTGATGAGAGCCCCGGCTCTGGGTCTACCAGGTTTCTCAAAAATATTTGAACTGTTTACCTGTGAAAGGCAGAATGTTGCTCTGGGAGTGCTTGCACAATTTCTAGGGGATCAGCAAAGAGCTGAAGCCTTCTCCAACCAAAAATCCTGACTGGGAATCGTATACTGGTGGAAGTAGCTTTGTCCAGGAAGGAAAACAAAGGACAGGGTGTGCAGTGACCACTGCCGACAAGGTAATTGAATCACAGGCCTTCTCTGCTCAGAAAGCAGAACTAAGTGCTCTTACAAGAGCTCTGGAATTAAGGAAGAGAGTAAATATTTGGCATTGAAAACTTTCCCTGAAATTTGAAACCATTTCACTGACAAACCTGCAAAGGAGGCAGCAGAAAAAGACATTCTGGTTTTAGTTCCAGAAAAGGAGGTAGTGTTACCTAAAATTGCTCCAAAGTACGATAGCAAAAGGGACTTTCAGTTAATTTAATCCCTCAAAGCGACTTTCAAGCCACAGGATGGGCTGTTACCCCTACAGGGCAAGTGATAGTCCCACCTACAACAAGGAGTTAAAATTGTGAAAAAATTATGCCTACTATTCAACACTGTTTTGGAAAGACTTATCTCAACTATACAGATTTCGCATGCAGGATTTTTTGAGACATATGACTGTTATAGGTTAGTTAAATTGAGGGAGGGGGAACCAAATCTCAGTAATTGTAGTGAGTTGACCTTGGCCAGATGTAAGGTGCCCACCAAGCTGTTCTATCACTCCCCTTCCTAGCCAGAGAGGGGAGAGAGAATAAGATGGAAAACGACTCATAGGTTCAGATAAAGCAGTTTACTAAAGCAAAAGTGAATGTTTGCACATGCACAATCAAAGCAGAAAATAACAAGGTTTATTCTCTACTTCCCATTAGCAAGCGGTGTTCAGCTACTTCTCAGGAAGCAGGGATAGCATGCATAGCGGTTTCTCATCAGGCAAACATTGTAAACAATGAATGCCCCCCCTTCCTCCTCCTTTCCTTAGTTTTTATATCTGAGTTGATGTCATATGGTATGGAATATCCCTTGGGTTAGTTTGGTTCAGCTGGACTGGCCCGACTCAGCTCATTGTTGCACTCTCCTTGGTCCTCGCAAAATTCACTTTGTCCATTTATTACATTCCTGCTACTTTACTTCCTGCAACATACAATTCACACTACAAATTATTTTTCCCCCAAGGTTAAATCTCCTTGAGGCACACACCAGGTCTCCCCTGGGAATTGGGTCTGGGGACTTTTTGGGACCACTTCTTCATCATCATCATCATCATCTTCAGAGTACAGAGGGTACACGGTCACCCAGTTCTTGACTGTACTCTTGCAGCTTGGGCCAGGATTAGATGTCCTCGAACAGAAGACGCCTGCCTTGACAAAAGACTAAACATTTTCTACTGAATTCAGGGGTAGAATTGATATGGGGAGCATGGAATAGGGTAAGAGGGTTGAGGAATGTGTAAACTACTTGTGCTAAAGGGTGAGGAATATAATATAGCTACTTGTAAAATCTACTTCTACTATAATTACATATAAAGCTTATAAAATTAGCAAAATCAAAAAAACTAAAAGGGTCTTAAGGCATCAGATCCCCCCTTAGAGACTGGACAAAACCCAAAGGTCTTGTCCAATCTCTACTACTTACACCTACAACAACTATAACATTGGTATATGCAATGAGCTATTATACTAACACTAAGTATGTACATCACTAGAATAAACAGTTGTCTCATCCACGTCCAATTTGGTAACCATGAAGTGAGTTTGTGGAGGACATCTCCTAAACCCAGGGAGACATCATCCAGAGATATTTGGTGCAAGATTTTGGTTTGGTTTCAAATTGCGGCCAAATCATTGTTAATTCTACCAGTCTGGTATATGTAAGAGCAGCAACTGGTGTTGATAACTTTACACACCCCTCCCTGTGAGGCTAGCAAGAAATTGAGGGCCATTCGATTTTGTATTACTACATGAGACAAACTCTGGAATTGTTCTTTTAGGGTTTCAATTGCATCTGAAGTATGATCTTGAATGTTTTCCATGACAGTCGAAATGTTAACAATTGCTTTTTCTAATTCACTTACTCCTAGAGATGGGACTAAGGCTCTGACTATGCTGTGGAAAATTGTAGGGCGCTCAATAAGGAGATTGTTAGTTCTTTTCACTCTTTTTGGATAGGTTTTTTCCCATTCTTGTTCATCAATTGGGTCGAGAATCGTTATATTTGGGATCACTGCCCCTAGGGCACAGGCCCAACCTTTATCAAGGGGCAAAACTTTCCAGGCCTCCTTTTCACAGATCCAGTACCACCCTGAACCCTGGGGAGGAATTAGTCTCAAAGGGAACTGTGCCATCCCTGCAACAATTTCTGGATTTATCCCTTCTTTTGAATTGTTCTTGTCACAGTAGGGGGGAAGAATGATTTTTCCTGTAGCATTAACAATCATGCAGGGAACAACATCCTGATTAGAAATCACATTACTTAGGGCCACCGGATAATAAGCTTCTGTAACTGGTTTCCAGGTTCCTGGGAAATTTATCATAGACTTACCAAAGTTTGTCCCATTTAGTAAAATGCCAATTAGGGGCCAGTCACTATCCTCACCATCAATTGTTGGTACCTGCATACAAATCCAGCATTCAGTTTTTCGAAGAATTTTAGACACATTTTGGACTAGGGCCACATGCAATTTTTGATCCCAAACTCGGTTCATAGTTACTGGTTGCATGAACAGAATACACAGTAAGGACAGTCTATGCCACATCTTCTTCATCGGTGTCCGGTTCTGATTGGCTGGTTGTTCTGGGAGCTGGTGCTCTTTTGACTCTGGAATAGTGAAACCAGGGTTCTTTGCCAGCAACTTTGACGGCGGTGAGGGAAGTCAGCACGACTTGGTATGGTCCTCTCCACTTAACTCGCAAGGGGTCACTGTTCCACCACTTGACGTAGACCCAGTCTCCTGGCTGGAATGGATGAGCAGGGGTGTCCAGCCCTATGGGTCTGGATAACTCGATGACCTTCTGGAGCTTCTGTAAAGTAAAGCCTAAAGCAATCAAATATTTTTGTAAATCATCTTTCCCTCTCATGTGTACGTCCCCTGGTATGTGTGGTGCCTGATACGGTCTTCCATTTCATACGGACTTATATTATCCCTCTGCTTTGGTTGGATGCGAATCCTCAGCAGAGCTAGTGGCAAAGCCTGAACCCACGACATAGATGTTTCTTGACAAATTTTGCTAATTTGCATTTTCAGAGTACCAGTCATTCGTTCAAATTTGCCACTAGCTTGAGGTCTATAGGGGGTATGTAAGTCCCAGACAATTCCCAGGATGCGGCATACTTCTTTCACTATTGTTGCGATAAAATGTGTTCCTCTATCTGATGACATTCCTAGAGGAACCCCAAACCTTGGAATTATGTGGTTAAGCAAAGCTTTTACCACTTCCCTCGCTGTGTTAGTACAACAGGGGTATGCTTCAGGCCATCCACTGAAAGTGACAACCAACACAAGTATGTATTTATACCCCCCCCGGTGGTAACTCAGCAAAATCTATTTGCCAGTAATCTCTGGGTTGGTCTCCAGCCTTTGTTACCCCTAGTACCACTCTCTTTGTTGTATCTGGGTTGTTTCGCTTACAGATTTCACACTTACTTACTATGGACTGCACAACTTCAGTCATACCTGTCCCTTTTACTGTTTTCTTTAGATGTTTTAGGTTTTCTGTTCCCCAGTGGGTAGTCTCATGTTCCTGTTGAGCTATTTCCCTAAGGAGCTGTCATGGTTTGAGAGCCCAAAAATCCAATTCCCGAGTCCTAGCCCCCCTCCCACATCTCAACCCAGTGTGAGATGGGTTTTCCAGACACCACACAAGACTCAAAATGGGGGGAAAGGGAATATATTACAATGACTGTACACATCACATAAATATTATAATACATTACACACACAATCTTAACTATCTCTACCATGATACATCAGTATTTACAATGGATCAAATCACTTCTTCCTCCAAATAAAAGTCCAGGAGGGAAGAAGGAAGAGATCCTTTCTATTCTCAGAGCAGCAGTGTCTCTAGGGCAGCAGGCTCTCTTCTTTCATGCAGCAGCTGTAGCTGGATCTTTGCCAATACACACGAGGGGGTCTCCAAGCCCCTCTCGGCCCTTCGACTCCAATCGAAGGTCTTGCCCATGGACTGCCAGCAGGGACAAAACTCGCTTCACCACGGGCATATCACGAAGTGCAGGGGCATCTTCGTGAAAGTCCCTTCCTCAGGGGATTCACCCCTGAGTCAGAACGTCTCGGGCAAGCTTTCAGTTGAAGGCCTTTTCCTCAAGAGTTCTATCACAGCTCTCGTGCTCTGATCTCAGGTTGCCAGCTTCTCAGCAGCAGTGAGGGGGGGCCAAGGTCACCCCCTCTGCATTCCTTTGGCCGTCCCAGTCCAGCTTTCCGGGACGCCTGAGCTTCTTAGCTCCTCTCTATCGGTGCTGTAGCACTCCAAGACTCTTCTCAAGTGAGAGTCCATCTCCCTCCTCCTAGGAGGGGTCTCAAAGGAGTTTGGGGGTTTTGGTTTTTCAGTTCTTACCCAAACTCTGTCCATAGAGATTAGTTCTGCTCTCTCTCTCTCCATCAGAGATCTCTGTGTCTTCTCTCCTTGGCTGCAATGCCGGCTTTGCTGCTTGCTTCAATTCTTATCTTTTCTGGCTCTCTGCCACTGTTCTCCGTATGCTGCTGTCTCTGCCGCCGCTTTTCAGTATCTCCTGCTGCTTACAGTGGAGAAACTTCCCCAGCTCTTAGCTACAGATACTTAGCCCAGTTTAACACTGTTCCAAGTCCCTGTAGCCCCCCAGCCAGGGGCTGGGGGGGGGCCAGAGCCCTCAAGGGGCTCCTGCCCCTTCTCCTCATGGCCTCAGAACATGGCCACCTCTCCTCCAACAACTACAACTACCTTCTTTTCCGGTCTGAGTGATATGTTTATATTTTGCAGGAGCGCTCATTGGCTAGACCTCAAAGGTCACCACCCCCTGGGGGTTTGCCATTTTATAACTCCAGGGGGAAACTGTTTCCCCCCACCACAACACTGGTGGTGGAACTATAACCTGTCCTGTAGGGGTAACAGCCCACCCACCTTCCTTGATCTCAGCTTTCAGTGATTTAATTAGCTGATCGTCTTTCTCATCATATTTAGGGGTGTACTTTGTCAAATCAATTTCTTTTTGTGGTACTATTGCCAGGATGCCTTTTTCTGCAGCCCCTTTTTCTGCTTGATCAGCAAAATGATTTCCCAACTCGGGAGTTGTTTTCCCCTTTTGGTGGGCTCTACAATGCATAATAGCTACCTCTTCTGGTTTCCAGATACTCTGCAAGGGTGCATGGATTTGGTCTGCATGTTTAATCCCACTGCCTTGGGCAGTTAATAGCCCTCTCTCCTTCCAGATGGCTCCGTGGGCATGTACAACACTGAATGCATATTTTGAGTCAGTCCAGATATTTACCTTCTTTCCTTCACTCAGTTCCAAAGCTCGTCAGTGCGATTAGTTCTGCCTTTTGGGATGACACATCCACTGGCAAGGCCTTTGCTTTGATCACTTCATCTTTGGTCATCACTGCATACCCTGTGAAGCGCTTACCGTCTCGCATAAAGCTGCTTCCGTCTGTATACAGTTCCCAGTCTGCATTTTCCAGAGGCACATCTTTCAGGTCTGGTCTGCTGGAATAAGTTTCCTCTATTGTCGTTGTAGAGATGATCACGACACAGAATATCCAGTGAGAAAATTTATTAGAGAAAAAGAAGCCTCGAGCTGCACCTTCACAGCTCCTTTTATACAGTTCTTAGACACACGTTTTCCACACAGATAGGTCAATTTAAACATACAAGCTACAGCTCTCATGGCTGATTGGTGGACTTTTCTCAGCTCCACTTTCTCAGAACATCCTTACACATCTGCTCATGTTTTTCTTTGATGTTTATACCTTTCTCAGTCACACAGTTCAAAACAAGTCCCTGTTCCCATGAGACTGTGTTCTTGTTTCTCACGGGACAGCTTTCTCCTGCTGCTTTTCTCCTCTCCTAGGGTGCCTCAACATGTTGTCAGGATTAAGGCCTCCATTTTCAGTCACCTTCTTGTTCCATCTCAGGGTCTCGGTCCAGCCAAGATTCCCCACACTCTATGGTCTGTAGACAGTCATGCTCGAGGACACTGCCGGTTAATGTTGAGGACAGAAACATTGCAGGGTTTACAATAGATGTTGTTTTCAAAGTAACATCATCCTGTTCCAGTAACACAACCTGATACTTAAACATTCTGCTGGGGGACAGCCAGTGGCCTCCCTTCTGTTCAAGCACAGCTTGAACTGCATGGGGTACATACACGGTGATGTGCTGCCCAAGGGTGAACTTCCGAGCCTCCTCAATCAGGATAACTTGCTGCAACAGCTCGCAGGCACCCCGGCCACCCTTGGCTAACACTGTCCAGTTGTTTAGAGAAATAAGCCACAGCTCTTCGCTGGCTTCCCAGAGTTTGTGATAATACCCCCAGAGCAACATTCAACTGCTCATGTGTGAACAGTTCAAAAGGTTTAGTTAAATCTGGTAATCCTAGTGCTGGAGCTGACATCAAGGATTGTTTCAGTTGTTTAAATACATCTCTGGTCTCATCTGTCCATGTTACAACTCCCTCTTTGGCCGTTTTCAGGGATTCATACAGAGGTTTAACTAGTAACCCATAGTTAGCTTATCCACAGACGACACCATCCTACCATTCCCAGGAAGGCCTGCATCTCTCGTACGGTGTGGGGCTCTGGGAGACGGCAGATGGTCTCTTTCCGGTCTGTGCTGAGTCACCAATGCCCACGATAGATTTCAAGCCCCAGGTAAATGACTATCTCTTTGGCTATCTGTGCCTTCTCTCTTGAGACCCGATACCCACTTAGCCCCAAAAAGTTCAAGAGACTTACAGTGAGCTCGATGCATTGGTACCAGCTTTTGGTTGCAATTAAGATGTCGTCTACATACTGCAGGACAACTCCTTCTTGCTGCTGTCTTCTCCAGTCCTCCAGTTCTTTTGCCAGCTGGTTCCCAAATATCGTTGGGCTGTTTTTAAAGACTTGTGGAAGAACTCTCCAGGTCAGTTGCGTTTTCCTCCCTGTCTCAGGATTTTCCCACTCAAAGGCAAAAATTTCTTGGCTGTCTTTATGTACAGGAATGCAGAAAAAGGCATCTTTAAGATCAAGTACAGTGAACCATCCTAAATCTTCTGTCAGTGTGGTTAACAGTGTATAGGGGTTGGCTACCACTGGGTAGATGTCCTCAGTAATTGTATTGATGGTCATAAGAACTTGGACTAGTCGATAGCTTTTGCCATCAGCCTTTTTCACTGGTAGGATGGGGGTATTAAAT
This sequence comes from Neopelma chrysocephalum, assembly GCF_003984885.1. Lineage (NCBI taxonomy): Eukaryota > Metazoa > Chordata > Aves > Passeriformes > Pipridae > Neopelma > Neopelma chrysocephalum. The sequence continues at coordinate 507,440 of NW_020925503.1, forward strand.
CTGGATTCACATTCCACCAGTAAACCAAATTTAAGAAACCTTTCAATTATAGGTGCTAAGCCTTTTTGGCTTCCTCGTTTTAAAGGATATTGTTTTTGCCTTACTGGGACTGCTCCTGGCCTGAGTGTGATGCTTACTGGTTTGGTTTGCTTAGACTTCCCAGGGTACTCGTTGGTCCAGACTAAAGGTATGACAGTATTCTCAACCTCTGAGGGGATCTCTCCATGATTTTCCTGTATAAAGAAAGCAGTTGCCTCGATATATTTAGTATCTGGAATGATAACTTTTATTTCTCCCCCCTTGCAGAATTTAATTTCAGTTTCTAATTTTTCCAATAAATCTCTACCTAATAAAGGCCTAGGAGAATTTGGCATGTAAAGAAATTGATGAGTTACCCAGTGCTTGCCCAATTTGAATCTTAAAGGTTTAAAAAATGGCCTTGTTTCACTTACCCCTGTAGCACCTACCACAGTTATAGTTTCATGACTCAGTTTCCCTTCCACAGTATTTAATACAGAATATGCCACACCTGTATCGACCAAGAACTCAACATCCTCCCCCCCCAGCTTAGCTGTAACCAGAGGCTCTGCTGGGGAAGAAACCTCTGGTTCCCTTCATGCATTCTGACTCACAGTCAGCTGGGGGGCTGGTGGTGGAGGGGGAAGAGGGTTTTCAGTTCTCTTCAGCTCTGGGCACTCCTTTCTCCAATGTCCCTTCTTTTTACAATAAGAACATCTGTCATCTGCTCTGTCCTGCTGGCGATTAGACCCGTAATACCCGCGGTTACGTCTACGACATTCTCGATAGTCACTTTCTAGCTCCATCACCCTTGTTCTCTTCTTCTGTTCTCTATTTCGATATACCGTCCAAGCTATATCCAATAACTCACCAATATCCTTTTTATCACTACCTGCCTTTTCCAGTTTTTTTCTTATGTCATCTGTAGACTGTCCTACAAACAAATACACCAGGTGTTTTTTCCCCAGATCTGACTCTATATCAATATCAGTATATTTCCTGATGACATCCTTCAGCCTATTCAGAAAATCTGTGGGTGATTCATTAGTATCTTGTCTAACTTCATACATTTTAGACCAGTTTATCGCCTTCGGAACCCCATGCCGGAATCCATAAATTACCCAGTCTTGATAATGTTTCAATGCTTCCAGATTTGCTGGTATGTTAGGGTCCCATTTGGGATCCTCAGGGGGGAAGATATCTTTAATATCTTCACCTGGAAACTGCCCAGAGGTTTTTAGCATCTCAATTGCAGTTCGAGCAGCTCTTTTTACCATCTCCTTCTCTGTTTGATCTAATAAAGTATCCATCATAACTTCCAGGTCATACCAGTCAGGGTTCTGAGTTTTGATTGCTCTCTGGACATAGTTTACTACTCTGTCTGGGTTATCTCTATATGCCCCTACAGAATCCTTCCATTGCTGTAACTCAACCAGTGAGAAAGGTACCTTTATTAATACTGTGCCCTGATTGGTTACAGCTTGTCTTAAGGGGGCTTCTAACAGTGGTTTATCCTTTGTTCTTGTCCTACTAGCTATCGAGTCTGGGGCTGCTAATGCTTCACGGGTCCTCTTCCCTTTTGTTTTTGGTTTTACTATAGGTGGGTATACTTCTTCTTCCCCCGAACTATCACTTGATTCGCCTTCTACTTCTGTGTCCTTATCAAACGGTCGTAAACCTCGCTTCTGCCTTCTCTCAGCAGCTGAAACTGGTTTGCCCTGTCTCTGCATCCCTGTTCCCTCTTCATGAGAGGCAGAGATTGGAAACTCTTTCGGTTCCTCTTTCCCCCCCCTTCCGTAAAGGTGGACTGGCCCCCCTCGGCAGGGGGAAGCGTGGGAAAGGGGCGACTCCAGCCCCACCCGCCGGGTCAGTCAGGACAGAGGCCTCGCCTGTCAGCGCCGCCCCTGCTCCTCCCGCAATTCCAGGGGTTGCTCCTGCTATCGCTCCTGGGGCCCCTCCCCCCGCCGCCGCCGCAGCCGGGGTTGGCCCCAGCCCTGTTACTCCCGCTGTGCCTGCTCCTGTACTCGTTGCCATGACAGTAGATCCTGTACTAACCGTGCCCGGAGCAGCTCCTGCCGCCCCCGAGACAACTCCTCCAGAGGCCCCAATTTGTCCAACTCCCCCTGGTGAAGCCACACCAGGGAGTCTCCTGCCAGCCCCTGCCTGCCCAGCCCCCACCTGTGCAGCAGGAGCTGGTCCAGGGGCCACCACCCCTGCAGCTCCAGCCCCCCCAGCCACAGCAGCAGCGGGGAGTCCTACCTGTGGGGCCCCCGGACTATTCTCTCTCCTATCAGGCGATATTAACATATCCAAATCATCATCTCCCGTGTTTTTAAATAAAATTTGTGGGACAGGAGCAGTCTTAACTCGACCTTTCTTCTTCCCTTTTTCTAAAGCCATTTCTGATTTTTCTGTCTCTTTTGAGCCTTCGTTTTTCTTATCTCCCCCTCCCAATCCAGGGCCTGTTAATAGAAACAAAAACAACTCTGCATACCGCATTTCCTGCCATCTCTGTTCTACATGAAGAAGTGAAATTAATCGGAACACTGTGTCTAGTTCAAAAGGACCAAATTCCGGCCAAGTGACCCCTCTCATTTGTCCAAACAGAGGCCATGCATCTACAGACAGCCTACAAAGTTCTTCCTTTGTTAAAATTGTCTCAGGATCAGTCAAAGTTCTCCAGTGTTTCAAAACCAAACTCAGAGGAGACCCCTTAGGAATCTTTAACTTTGAATCCACACAACCCATGATTACAAAACACAAACAAACCACACACTAGGATTCGAACTCGTTACTTTAGGATTACAAAGCTGTTACTGTAACCACTTAACTACTGAGCCTACCTGACTCCAGAGCCCACCTGGCTCCTCGCAGAATCAGAGCACTCTCGAAGGGTGTCCCCTTGTAGTGGTTTGAACCAGGTTTTCCCCCTGAAGCTAAAAGTGGTAACCCCCAAGGGGGTGGTGACCCTTGGGGTTTGACCCAATCAGTGCTCCTGCAAAATATAAACATATCTCTCTGGACCGGAAAAGAAGCAGTGGTACTTGCTGGGAGAAGAAGAGGTGGCCATGTTGTAGAGGCCACGAGGAAGGGGCTTGGAGCCCCTTGGGGCTTTGCCCCCCCCCGCCCCCAGCCCACGGCTGGGGGGCTATGGGGACTTGGGCGGTGTAGAACTGGACTAAGTGCCTGTGTCTGAGAAGCTGAAGGAGTTTTCTCCACTGTGAGTGGGCAGACGGAGCAGCAGAACAGCAGCGTCTGAAGGGCAGTGGCAAAGAGCCAACTGATAAGAACCGAGGAAGCAGACAGAAAAACTTCTGCGAGCCAAGTAAAGAGAGGAAAAGAGCCAGCAGCAGAAAGCAGGACAAGAGAACCGAGCCAGCAGCAGGAACAGAGTTTCAGGGTAAGAACTGGACAACCCAAACTCCCCAAACTCACTGGAGACTCCTCTGAGAGAGAGGAAAATGATGGACTCACTTGAAAGAGTCTTGGAGTGCAGTATGCACTACAGAGAGGAGCTAAGAAGCTCCGGCCTCCTGAGAGATAAGCCAGGACGGCCAAAGGAATGTGTGTGTGTGGGGTGACCTTGGCCCCCCCCCACTGCTGCCAGGCTTCAGAGAAGCTGGCAGCCATTGAGTCAGAGCATGGGAGCTCTGCACAGGGGCTTGATTTCCCCTGAGGATACCAGACCGTCACGAAGACCCCTGTGCTTCGTGATATGACCGTGGTGACGCAACCTTGTCTGGGGTGAAGCAGCCCACGGAAAGACCCCTTGTTTGGCGTCGAGGGGCCGAGAGGGGCTTGGAGACCCCCCTCGTGTGCATTGGCAAGGATCCAGCTGCAACTGCTTCATGAAAGACACAGAGAGCCTGCTGCCTAGAGAGACCTGCTGCTGAGAGACTGGAAGGGGTCTTTTTCTTCTTCTTCTCTCCTGGACTTTTATTTGGAGGGAGAAGAGATTTGGCCCATTGTAAATATTATTGTCATGGTAGAGATAGATATAGAGTTAAGATTGTATGCAGTGTATTATAGTATTTATTTATGTGTATAGTCTTTGTAATATATTCCTTTCCCCCCATATTGAGTCTTGTGTTTTTGTCTGGAAAACCCATCTCACATGGGGTCGAGATGTGGGAGGGGGGCTAGGAATCAGAATTGGATTTTCGGCTGTCTGAAACCATGAGACCCCTTCTGACCGAAACAAAACAAAACCCAGCCCTAGGCTGAAACCCGCTCTGATCTGCTCTGGCGAAAAACCCCTTTTCACCTACTGGAAAGTGACTCCCGCGACTATCTGGGCCCAAGTCCGAGCCTTTCCAGTCTTCCCGTGTTCCCTATCTCCCCGGAAACACAAAAACTCTTCCGCAGCTGCTAACCAAAGAAGGTACCTTTTTCCCTTATTTTGCCTTTTCTTATCTCACCTCTGTGCTCCGTGCTTGCTTCCGTGGGTTCTGTGGAGCTGGCTTTCTCAGACCGGGGCAGGAATTGTCTCAATAAAAGCTGGCTTGATGAGGAATTCCTGCATGACGAAAATATCTGATCTGGAGAAGTCCAAGTTTCCCCGTTCAGGCCAACAGCTGATGCCTAAAATGTTGCTAAAGAAAAAAGCTCTGGAGCAGTCAATTGAGGGTGAGATAAGGAAAGGGTTTAATTTGTTCCTAGGTATAGATGTTACAGGACGCACGCGCCGGTCGTGCCTGAGATGTTACAATTTATAATACTATCTGTCCAATCCCAAGTGTTTCCACCCTGTAGCCTTTGCTCTGGTCCGCCCCGGGCCCACCCCCAGGAATTGGGTCTGGGGACTTTTTGGGACCACTTCTTCATCATCATCATCATCTTCAGAGTACAGAGGGTACACGGTCACCCAGTTCTTGACTGTACTCTTGCGGCTCGGGCCAGGATTAGATGTCCTCGAACAGAAGATGCCTGCCTTGACAAAAGACTAAACATTTTCTACTGAATTCAGGGGTAGAATTGATATGGGGAGCATGGAATGGGGTAAGAGGGTTGAGGAATGTGTAAACTACTTGTGCTAAAGGGTGAGGAATATAATATAGCTACTTGTAAAATCTACTTCTACTATAATTACATATAAAGCTTATAAAAATTAGCAAAATCAAAAAAACTAAAAGGGTCTTAAGGCATCAGGAAGAATACCTGGATATGTTTTACCTTACACCCACATATGGGATTGCCTTTTCCCATGGGAGGAGAAATCCATACCGCCTTCCCCAGCCACTTCCCTATGTGTAGTATGGGGACCTTATCTCCTCTCACAGTATGTAGGGGTTTTGTTTGAGCAGGACCAGGGCAGTTGGCAGATCCTCTAGTGTTGACCAGCCAAGTGGCTTCAGCTAAATTTGCCTCCCAATGCTTCCATGTCCCATTACCTAATGCTCTTAACATAGTCTTCAGCAGTCCATTATACCTGTCAATCTTTCCAGAGGCTTGTGGGTGATAAGGGATGTGATAGATCCGCTCAATGTCATGTTTCTTTGCCCAAGAGTTTATGACATTATTTCAAAAATGAGTCCCATTATCTGATTCAATTCTCTCTGGGGTCCCATGTCGCCACAGAATGTGGCAGCCAGTGTGAGAAACGAGAAGAGAAAGGCCTGAGAAATATCTAAGATGACCTTGTGTTGTTTTCTCTAGGTTGTGATTTGCTGCACAGAAATGAGCTCAGCTATTCTGCTTGCATTCTTGCCATCATCATGGCTAGGCTTCGCGAACGAAGATTTAGGAAGGGTTCTACCCACGTTTCTTGCAAGCGCGTTGGTGGCTAAAAAGGCCAATACGAGAAAGGCAAGTCCGGTTGCAAAAGACACAGCAGAAAGACTCCTTAGATGGTATATTCTGCAAGGCTCGATTCTTTCTGCGTTGTCTTTTCTCCTCAAGAGTGATCCTGCGTGCTTTCTCAAAAGCATCAGCAGCATTATAAATGGACTGTCTCCAGGCCTCCCGATTAGAGGCCAGAGTAGACCAGTTGTGGTGATCAATATGCCCGAGGCTGAGTTGTTGCTTCAGGGAGTCCTTGTATCTTTTCTTCGGAGCTCCTCTCTTGCGGCAGCCGGTGGCAAGTTCACCATAAAGCAGGATCTTAGGGAGGCGGTGGTCCTTCATCCTGGAGACGTGCCCTGCCCATTGCAGTTGCGTTCTCAGTAGCATGGCCTCAATACTTGTGATTGCTGCCTGTTCAAGAACAGATGTATTGGTCACATAATCTGACCAGTGGATGTTCAGGATTGTACGGAGGCAGCGTTGATGGAAGCGTTCTAGGAGACGCAGGTGGTGGCGGTAGATGACCCATGATTCGGAACCATATAAAAGAGTAGACAGCACAATGGCTCTGTAAACACTGATCTTGGTACTTTTCTTCAAGTGTTTATTACGCCATACTCTTTTATGGAGTTTTCCAAAAGCACTATATGCCTTCGCTAACCTAATTCTTGCCATATGTGGGTGTAAAAAGGAGTTACTTGAAACTCCAAGTTTTGTGTATGTGGTGTGTCTATATGTGATAGGTCAGCCTGCGAGAGTGATGGATGTGTGACTTGCAGCTGTGCTCTGTCTTGGTTTGCTTAACCACTCCCAGCTAAAAGTGAATGATATAAAAACCCTGAGTGATGGGTAATAAACTGATTTCTGTCCATCAAGTCAGGAGTCCATGTAATCTTCATTCCGTCCATACAGAATGTGCCTCTCAAGGCCTAAGATGGTGTTTCGAGCAGTGGCCTGGTTTACAGGATATGTTTCCAGCTAGCCAGTCATTGCCTCCATCATGATATGTAGCTCTTGCCTTGGTGTGTTCATGGCTGTGGTCCAACGTAGTCAATATGCCAGGTCTCATCATGTTGCCTAAAATGGAAGAAAAGAACTTTCTGGACAATATTAATATAGATAAAGTAGAGAGTAGTCTTTAATTAAAGCTCTTTAAAGCACACTACATACAAAAGTGTACTATACTGTACAATACAGCATTGGGTTTTCACAATTTTATAGCTCTAATTAATTATCATATCTAATAGGTATGTCCAACCTGAAAATTATCCTCCCCCCAGAACCTCCCACAGGTCTGACCCTCGGCACGCCTTCCCGGAATTGAATTGGAGGCCTCAGGATCCCTTTCTTCATCATCTTCATCACTCTCATGTCACATCCCTTCTTTGGAGCTTCTCCAAGGTCTCTGGGCCTTCTAGGTTGCTTTGTCTACAACGATATCTCCCTAGATACATGTCCCAAACAAGACGTACTCGCTAAGGCCTTTTCCTTGAAGAGAACATTAAACAAAACTGGAAGAATTTCAGGAATTTGATATGAAGCATGAAAAAGGAGTTTCAATTAACTGCCATTCTTAAGTGTTAGAAACTATACAGCTATACTAAATATCTATATGCTACAAATCTTAAAAATTCTAAGGCATCATCACCCCCCTTAGAGACTTGACAAAAAATTCTATCTTGTCTGGTCTCTACCACTTATATTTAATATTAAACCATAGAGATGAGCAACTACTACAACATTGAATCATACAACAAGCCATTATGCAGACACTAATGATGAATATAATTAATATGAATAGCTGTTTTTTCCAGGTCCAGTTTGGTAACCATGAAGCAAGTTTATTGAAGATATCTCCAAAACCCAATGAGACATCTTCAGAAGTTACCTGATGTAGAGTTTGAGTTTGTTTCCAAATTTCAGCCAAATCCTTAGTAATTCTTCCACTTTGATCCACATAAGAACAACAACTGGTGTTAATGATTGTGCACATGCCTTCTTGTGAGGCTAGTAAGAAATCGAGAGCCATTCTATTCTGCAAAAATACACGAGACAAACCATGAACTTACTCTTGTAAGGCAATGATTGCATCTGAAGTATGATTCTCAACATGTTCAATAACAGTCAAGATGTTAATAATCACTTTTTCTAATTCACTTACTCCCAAAAAAGGAATAGGAGCCCTAACCACACAGTGAAAAGTTGTGGGACGTTTGACAAGAGGATTTTCGGATCTTTTCATCCTCCTTACATAAGTTCTTGTCTGCCCACCACGTTCTCCAATTTGATAAAATATGGTTATGTTTGGGATTACAGTCCCAAGACCACAGACCCGACCTTTGTCAAGGGGCAAAACTTTCCAGGCTTCATTTTCGCATATCCAATACCATTCTGAACCCTTCGAGGGAACCATTCTCCAAGATGTTTGTGCTAATTCTATTGTAACTTCTGGTCTTAACCTTATTCTGGATTCAGTTTTATGACAATATGGAGGGAGAGTGATCTCTTCTGTGACATTAACAATCACGCAGGGAACTGTGTAACTTTCGTGATCAGCAATTAAACTGCTCAGGGCTATGGGTAGGTAGGCCTTAGTGACCTATTCCCACCTGTACCAGGAGTGGTCCTGGAATTCAAAGCTCTTATCAAAGTTTGTCTCATTCATTAAGATACCAATTAAAGGCCAGTTGCTATCCTCACCAAATGTTGGCATTTGAGTACAAATCCAACAGTCATTTTTATGAAGAATATTGGATACATTTTGGATTAGAGTCAAATGCAAATTTCAGTTCCAAACCAGATTCCCGGTTACCAACAGCACAGGTAATAAACATTAAAAAAGCAGTTTAAACCATATCTTCTTCATCAGTAACAGTCTCTGTTGTTCCACGTGTCTCAGGAGCAGAGGCCTTCTTAACTCTGGAGTACTGAATCCAGGGTCCTTTGCCAGCAACCTTGACCATGGTGAGGGTGGTCAGTAGAACTTGAAATAGTCCTCTCCATTTAGCTTGCAGGGGGTCACTGTCCCACCATTTAACATAGACCCAGTCTCCAGGCTGGAACAGATGAGGAGGGGTGTCCAATCCTATGGGTCTGGATAACATGACGAATCTCTGTAGTTTCTGCAAAGTAGAGCCTAGGGCCATAAAATAATTTTGCAAATCAACTTTCCCTTATGTGAATATAGGGATCATTGGGACTTATGTTTTCTCTTGTTGTCCCTCCGCCTTGGTTGTATGCAGATTCTCAGTAAGGCTATAGGCAAGGCCTGAACTCACATCATAGATGTTTGTCTCAGTTCAATGAGACTGAAGTGTTTTCCTAGGGAGAACGAGTTATGAGGAAGACCAAGCTCCTCCCTCTAAGCAACTGTAAATCCAAAATTAAGAGGCTCCAATTGAGGAAGTGTGGAGAAAGAAAAGGTAACAGCCCTTTATTAAAGGATATATGTGTATTGGCAGAACAACAAAAGAACACAAAAACAACTAAATAATAATCCTGTACCCAAAAGTCCCCTTCAAAAAGGAAACAGTTCAGTACTTTCTGCCTTTTGGTACAATTCTAACCATGATCAGGAGGGGGCGGTGTTGGATCTCTGGAGGAGCAGAGCCTGCAGTTGCTCTGTGGTGGCTGGCAGGGGGCGCTGTTGAGCTCTGGCAGTTGCCGCATGGGGCCTCGGTGCGCGGAAGAAGCCGAAAATGGAGATCCCCACCACCACCACCAAGAAGGGGAAGGGAAAAGGGGGAAAAGGGGAAAAAGGGGGTTCTTCCCACGAACTCAAGTTGTCTGCGGCTGGCTGTGGCCAGGATTTCCCCCCCTTCATCAATGGGCACAAGCTGCTGCCAACACGGGAGCGGAGGAGGGAAAGGGCGACCTTCTCCCCCAAAGGTTCCTCTGCAGATGGGTCAAGCCTCTCCTATAAAATCTGAGCAGGTCTAGGCTGGGGGCAGGACAGGGTGCAGGAAAACGGAGACAAACCGGGTCCAGAAGCAGCCAGATGACCAGGTCGAAAACAAAATGAACCATGGAAATCCCTCCTCACACACACCCTCCCTGAGTCAGGGCAAAAGTGGAATGCCCGCTGTTTCCCTGAGGAGACAAAAAAAACCTCATCACCCCTCCCCACAGTCTTCGGAGGGCCATCAGCTTGGAATGTGGGTCTGCTGGCTAGTTCTTTTGTGTGGGTCAATCACCCAAGGCAAACTACCCTCCCCCTCCCTGGTTCAACATCTTTCTTTTTCAGTGATGCAGGGGGAAGGAAAAATTCCCAGCTCAGTTTTTTTAGAACAAGTAAACCTATGACAGTGTTTCTTAACAAATTTAGCTTATTTGTGTTTTGGGAGTCAATGAAGTGTAACCCTCTGTCTGCATGATGATCTCAAAGGAACCTCAAATCTCTAGTCGCAAATCTATAGGCCAGTTAGGAGCTTACCTGAAAGCCAGTTTTGCCATCAAATGGAGTAAAGTCAAGGGACCTGCCTGAGAAATCCAGTTCCTGGGAGTGAAGTGGCAAGATGGACACTGTCAGATCCCAACAGAAGTCATCAACAAGATCACAGCAATGTCCCCACTGACCAGCAAGAAGGAAACACAAGCTTTCCTAGGCGCCATAGGTTTCTGGAGAATGCACATCCCAGAATACAGCCAGACTGTACGTCCTCTCTACTTCGTAACATACAAGAAGAATGATTTCCATTGGGGCCGCGAACAGCAACAAGCCTTTGAACAGATTAAACGGGAGACTGTTTATGCTGTAGCCTTTGGTCCAGTCAGGACAGGACCAGATGTGAAGAATGTGCTCTACTCTGCAGCTGGGGAGAATGGTCCTTCCTGGAGCCTCTGGCAGAAGGTGCCTGGGGAAACTCAAGGCCGACCACTTGGATTCTGGAGCTGAAGCTACAGAGGGTCTGAGGCCAACTACACCCTAACAGAGAAGGAGATTCTAGCAGCCTATGAAGGAGTTCAAGCCACCTCAGAAGTGATCCGCATGGAAGCACAGCTTCTCCTGTCACCCCGACTACCAGTGCTGGGGTGGATGTTCAAAGGAAAGGTTCCTTCCACGCGCCATGCCACCGATGCTACATGGAGTAAGTGGATTGCTTTGATCATGCAGCACACTTGAATAGGAGACCCTAATTGCCCTGGAATCTTGGAAATAATCACAAATTGACCTGAAGGTGAGAACTTTGGTCTGGCAGATTGTCTCAGTTTAACGAGACAAAAGTGTTTGCTAAGGAGGGCGAGTTATGAGGAAGACCAAGCTCCTCCCTCTAAGCAATTGTGAATCCAAAATTAAGAGGCTCTAGAAGAGGAAATGTGGAGAAAGAAAAAATAACAGCCCTTTATTAAAGAATGTATGTGTATAGGTAACACAACAAAAGAACAAAAAAACAAACAATCCTGCATCCAAATTCCCACCAAAAACAGTTAAATACTGTTCGCCTCTTGGCGCAATTCTAACCACGAGCAGCAGGGGGAGCTGTTGGATCTATGGAGGAGCGGAGGCTGCAGTTGCGCTCCGATGGCCGGCAGGGGGCGCTGTTGGGCTCTGGCAGCTGCCGCCTGGGGCCCCGGCTCGCGGGAGGCAGCTGGATGTGGACACCCCCCCCCCCCCAAACACACACACCCGAAAGGGAAAGGAGAAGTGGGGAGCGTGATCTTCCTGTAGACTCACGCTGTCAAAAGCTGCTGCTGGAAACTCTTCTTCCTCGCCAATGGACACAAGCTACCCCCAGCACGGAAAAGAGGAGGAGGAGGAGGGAAGAAGAGCGGCTTTTCCCCCTCAGAAAAAATTCTTCCGCAGATTTGCACTTTCTTCTCCGATGAAATCCCAGGCAGTTCGGGCAGTGGGCAGAACAGCGCGTGAGGGAACGGAGGCGAGCCGGAGCCAAAAGCAGCCAGGTGACCTCGCCGAGAGCAGGAAAAAAAAACCCGACCCCAGAGCTTTCCTCTTCCCCCTAACACACCCCGCGAGTTCCGCCCTGAAACTCAGTCCCTCCCCCCGAGGAAAACAAAAGAGTCCTGCTTCTTGCGGAGAGTTGTTTAGCATATCAATAAGAGAGTCATTAAGGTCTAAGCGGAGCAAACACCAAAACCTGAAAAACTCATCTCTACCCCATCCAAACAGTTGGTGTGAAAAAATTTACCAGAAGCTAATGAAAAGGGAAGAGAAAACTATAACACAGATGAAGAGGAAGAAAAGCAAGTGGCACATGCTGAGAAAGCTCCACCATAAAACCAACTGCCAGAGGACGAAAAGCATTACACTCTTTTCACTGTTGTATTGTAGGGGTGAACCGGAAATGGAAAGCAGCCATATGGAGCCCCACCCAACAAGTTTAAGAAGCCACGGAAGGACAAGGTGGATCAGGTCAAGTTGCTCCTGCTGTTGCCGGAAGATGGTACTCCACACCAAGATTGTGGAAAAGTCATTATGACTCCTAGCAAACCATGTGAGTATTTAAAAGATGAACCTTTGTTAAACCCTGATTTAACCTTGTATGTGGATGGATCCTCATATTACCAGGATGGAAAGCGTGTGACAGGATACATGGTTGTGGACGACATAGATGTACTAGAGTCTGGAGCCTTGCCAGCAGAAATAAGTTCTCAAGGTGCAGAACTGCCTTACACAAGCGGCAAAACAAGGTAAAAACAGGCGAGTGAATATTTATACTGACTCACGATATGCTTTTGGAGTGTTTCATGCTGTAGGGTTGCTATGGCAGGAGAGAGGATTTTTAACTACTGCAGGAAAAGAAGTGGCAAATAGAAATGAGATAAAAAAGCTGCTAGAGGCTATACACTTACCAGAACAAATATCGGTGATACACTGTGTGGCCCATACCCTGGAGGAGAATCCAGTCACCCAAGGAAATGCCCTGGCTGATGCTGCAGCAAAAGCAGCAGCCAGACAGCAGGTACCAGTCTCTATGCTTGTGACTCCAAATTCAGAAGGACTGAACTTACCATGTATAACTGAATTATACAAAGAGGTAAGCTCAGAGGAGAAAAGCAATTGGGAAAACTGGGAAGCAGTCCAAGACAAAGAATAGTCTTTTTAAGATTGTTCTTATTTCTCATTATCTTATTTTCATTTAGATTGGCAATAAATTACATTTATTTCTGTGAGTTAAGTCTGTTTTGCCTGTGACCATAATTGCTGAGTGATCTTCCTGTCCTTATCTTGACCCACAAGCCTTTTATCATATTTTCTCTTCCCTGTCCAGCTGAGGAGGGAAAGTGATAGAATGGCTTGGTGGGCACTTTGTGGACAGCCAGGTCAACCCACCACAAGGAAGTTGTTTTTTTTCTCTTTCTATTCAAGCATTTTTTTATCACTAAACTATTTCTGTAATTATGATAATGATGTTCAGAGGAAGAACTAGAAAAAAATAAGACAAAGATGCATTTGGGGAGTGTCACTTCAGCAGGGAAAACATAAAGAAGGATCAAGTATAATTTAGAAGAGGGTAATTCTACCTTGCAAAAGTTTCCCAGTAGTGACATAGTCCTTCTTCCAGCCTATTTGAAATGGAAAGGAAAGGAGAGGTAAACAGACACATAAGTAACCACCGTATTTGGGAATTAGGAGCTGGTTGAAGCACTTATACAAATGATCTCTTTTGGTTCGATAAAGATTAGTAAAACACTTGCATCTAACTAGATCTCAGAACTGCAGGGAATTTGTAACACCTGTGATAATCCCAGCCATCAGTTATTGCTGTGGTAGTAAGATATCTTATCCAGCAATGGTCCTAGCTACAAGATGCTTACTTGATTGCCATGCTTGCTAATAACACATTACTATGGTTTTAAAATGTGTATGACATCATCTGCCTTTGATGATCTAATTTCTGTATTATGCTAGCATTTAAGAGCTGTGGCCAAGATGGGGACCTGCTGTACTAGGTGCTGTGTGACACAGTAGGTGAGAATCATCGCCTCAAAGACTTTCATTTTTAAATTAGGACAGCGAGAGCAATGGGACCAAGCAAAGATAGGATAAATAATGCAGGACTTTTTAGAGCAAAACACTAACATCCCCTGAAGTTCACTGAAAAGCCAGTGTCGTGCACAGCTCACAGATGAGGCAGGCTTTGATGATGTACAGCCAAAATGCAGAGACTGGTGTGCTGGAGTCTGTACGGTCTGCCACTGCTAAACTTAAATAATGCATAAAGAAGAAAACCAAAGCTTTTGTGGAGTTTAACAATTTCAGCAGCACTGAAGCCAGTTTGGGGGCAAGAAAAAGAGATTTCTTCTCCACCTGCCTCAGTGCTGGCACTTGCAGTTCCCTGCATTGACAGTCCCCATTTACACTGCTAAGGGTGGAAGTGTTCCCAGTCCCTTGAGACTGCCTCTGGTAACACCTTTAGTATATAGTCTACCTGTTTATTTGCAGGAACATCATGGCTTGTCATTTCAAATGGTGCCTCTTGGTATCTCAGAGAAGCTTTAAGTATATTTTTAACACATTTACATGACTGATACACTTCTGTGCAGCAAAACATGCTCTGCTGGACATGGAAGAAATCAAATCTCTTCTGTCTAGATCTGAATTCTGGGAAGGCTGGTTGTGTCATTGAAACACATGGCTAGGACACTTGTCCTCTACTCTCTGTGTAGACTTTTGTGTTATTCTAAATGTCGCTAGTTGGAACGGACGTGCGACATAAAAGGTTCCAGTAAAGTTTATTTCCAGGAAAAAAGCGGAACAGCGGAGCTGCGTGACAGCTCCTTAAGTACAGTTTTTGAGCACACGTAATTCACACGGATAGGACAGTTCAAACTCACACACCAAAATTCTAACAGCTAATAGGTGCATTTTCTAAACTCTACTTTCTCATAACAACTTTGCTCTTTCTCAAAACAGCCCTGTAAAGTTCCCTCAACAGTCCAAGCACCTGCACTTGTTTTTCTCCCATGTTGATGTTTTTCCCGATCACTCTTTTTCAAAACAGGTCTCTGTTCTCATGAGACAATGTTCTTGTTTTCATGAGACAGTGTTCTCTGTTCCCATGGGATAGTGTCTTCAGGATGCTGCAGTATGTTGTCAGGATCAGGGCCTCCATTTTAAGTCCTTTCTTTTCAGTCCATCTCAGGGGTATACCTTGATCTGGTCAGCATCCATTGCTTCATCAGTAAGTGCCAAGGTGCTGACAGACCCGCTGTCAACCCCGACATCTAAACATTATTGGAATAGCAATCACATTATATGACACTTTGCTGTTGAGTTTCAATATCAGGAATGATTTGTTTTTCCTTGGATCCTCTGTTTGGAAATAGACGTTCATTCTGCAGGGCTATGGTTATTTATAGGTTGAGATGAAGCAGCACTAAAAGCATTAGAGGCCATCAGAGAAAACTACTAGAACTAGGCTCAAGGGAGACCAAAGGAGTGGTCCTTCCTGCAACAGGCAGCAGACCTGTGAAACACCTTATCAGAAATGGGGATGCAAGGGTCTGAGAAAGACTAGACAAGAATCATATGCTATTGAACCATAGAATATCCTGAGCTGGAAGGGACCCACAAAGATCATCAAAATCCAACTCCTGGCCCTGCACAGAACAGCCCCAAGAATCCCACCATGTGCCTGAGAGCGTTGTCCAAACGCTCCTTGAACTCTGGCAGGCTTGGTGCTGTGACCACTTCTCTGGGGAGCCTGTTCCAGTGTCCAACCACCCTCTGGGCAAAGAACCTGTTTCTAATATCTAACTGTTGTGTTAAGTGTATAGCAATTTGGCAGAAAATAAACCCCCTTGCTTTCCAGCTGGTCCTCAGAGATCAGAGGGGCTGGGTGTGGCCACGCTTAATTCCTGATTAGAACTAATTCAGCACTTTAAGCCTGGTCCTGCTCAATAAGATCCCAGATGCACAAATACTGTGGGTTACACTGTAAGTCTGGTCTCATTCGTGATCACAGATTCACAAATAGTATGCTTTACTAATGCAACACTATAAGTCTGGTTGAGTTCAATAAGAACTTTCACGATCACAGATTCACCAGTAGTGCGGGTTATCAGAGCAACAGATTCTTTTAGATTGCTGGTGATAAATTCACTAGACTTGCAAAATATAAGTGTAGAGCACTATGTACAAGTGTTCCTGGGTATACCCTGATGCAGTCGGAGGCACAAATCTTACCAAAAAGGCATCCCTGCTTTGGGGAGGAGAGAGGAGCAAGCCTGTCAAATTGTCTGCAAGGTGGTTGTATTCTCATCGTCTGCCATGGAGGATTTCAAATGCCAATTTATACTTTTGGGAGAAGTGGAGGTGAGACTGTAGTCAAATATTCTGTTACTGTCCTCATAAATGGTGGTGGGGGGCAGCCAATTTATATGTAAATGAGGCATATAGAGAGTAACAAAAAGAGAGAGTACAAAGGCTATGGGTCTTGTCCAAGGGCAGAACAGAACCATGATACTTTAGCATCACTCCCTCTTCCACCTGGCTGATTGCAGCGATAAGGGTCACCTGGCCTCTGCCTGATAATGTATCACCACCTCAGCATGCCATGATGCCCACAGAAATCCCATCACAACATATCTCATGGCATATCTCATGGGAATCGCTTTACCATATATCTCACAGCATATATCATGGCTATAGGTTTCATTCCGACACTAACCTAAACCTCCCCTGACACAGCTTCGTGCCATTCCCTCAGGTCCTATTCTTGGTCACCAGAGAGAACAGTGCCTGCCCCTCCGCTTCCCCTCATGAGGAAGTTGTAGACAACAATGAGGTTTCCCCTCAGTCTCCTCTTCTCTAGGCTGAAAAAATCAAGTGACCTCAGCTACTCCTCATATGGTTTCCCATCTAGGCCCGTTCATGGCCCTCATTTGGATGATTTATAGTAGCTTTATATCTTTCTTATATTGTGGCACCCAATCACCACCACTGCAAGCATTGGTATAGAAATATTTCAAGTGCAGTTCATTGGCTCCACTGGACAGGGGAAGCTTCTAGCAGCTTCTAACAGAAGCCACCCCTGTAGCCCCCCTCCGCTACCAAAACCCAGCCACAGAAACCTGCTACAGCATGCCATTCCATTGCTTATTAATGGCGAGGCTGGATTTGTTCCTTTCTGCAGCTGAGGCAGGGCAGCCCCTGGGAAAAGACTGAGTCTGCAGTGCTCCAGCGGGCAAATACCAGGTACAGAGTAGTTCCAGCCCGCGCCTGCTTTTTTATCTCCTGTCTCCCAAGTTCACGGGATACTCTACTCCAGGGACTCACCTTTCCAGCAGGTTCCGAGACTCCATGGGCAGTCTTCCCCTATCTAGCTTGGATGGGGGCAGTCCCCCATGCTCTGAAGTACGTGGTGGTATGAAATATTCATCACTGAAAATTATTCCCATTTAACTAAAACTACAACAGAAATAAATACAATAGAATAGTTAAAAGATAAATAAATTATGTGGGATCTGAGTATGACGCAAATGGTATTGAACAAAGGGTGGAGATTGTATTGGGTCTGGCTGAGATGGAGTTCATTTTCCCATAGCAGCCCTCACAGTGCTGTGCTTTGCATTGGTAGCTAGAAAGGTGCTGATAACACATCAGTGTCTTGACTACTACTGAGCAGCGCTGGCATGGCATCAACACTGTCTCTCATCATTCCCCCTCCCCATCAAGAGGCAGGGGGTGGGTAAGATCCTGGGAGGGGACACAACTAGGCCAACTGACCCAAAGTGACCAAAGGGATATTCCATACCATATGATGTCAGCTCAGATAAAAAAGCTAAGGGAAGGAGGAGGAAGAGGATGGCATTCATTAGTTTGAAATGTTTGCCTTTCGGAACCCTGATTCCCGGGTAGTGGCTGAACATCACTTGCTGATGGGAAGTAGAGAATAAACATGGGTTTTTTCTCTTTGCTTGTATGCATGCAAACTTTTGCTTTTGCTTTAGCAAACTGCCTTATCGCAACCTATGAGTTGTTTTCCATCTTATTTTCTCTCCCGTCCGTCTGGGAAGGGGACTGATAGAGCGACTTGGTAGGCACCCAGCATCCAGCCAAAGGCAACTCACCACATAGGGACAAATCAAAAGTGGAAAGCTGCCATATGGAGTCCTACGCAGTGAGTAGCAGAAGCTATTGAGGGACAAGGTGGATCAAGTCAGGTTGCAGAGCTGAAAGCCGTCCAACTGGCTTTAGATATTGCTGAACGAGAGAAATGGCCAACACTCTACCTCTACACTGACTCATGGATGGTAGCAAATGCTCTGTGGGGGTGGCCAGACCGATGGAAAAAGACCAATCTGGCCTGATGAATTGTAGCAAGACCTCTGCCTGGGTAGGGAAGTTGGCTGTAAAAGTCCATCATGTATGTGCGCACGTACCCAAGAGTCGGGCTACTGAAGAACATCGCAACAACGGACAGGTGTATCAAGCTGTCAAGATTAAAGTGTCTCAGGTGGATCTGGACTGGCAACATAAGGGTGAATTATTTCTGGCTCGATGGACCCATGATGCCTCAGGTCATCAGGGAAGAGATGCAACATAAAGATGGGCTTGTGATCGAGGGGTGGACTTAACCATGGACACTATCTCCCAGGCTATCCATAACTGTGAAACGTGCTGCAATCAAGCAGGCCAAGCGGGTCAAGCCTCTGTGGTATGATGGACAATGGTCAAAATAGAAATACGGGAAGGCCTGGCAGATTGTCCTAGTTAGAACAGCTGGGACCAGCTCATCACTGTGTGGATGTAACCCAAAACTGTGTGTTCTATACCCTTCCATGCCATTTCCCAGAAACTGTTAACAATAAACCATTTACAGCAGCTGC
Organism: Neopelma chrysocephalum; assembly: GCF_003984885.1. Classification (NCBI taxonomy): domain Eukaryota; kingdom Metazoa; phylum Chordata; class Aves; order Passeriformes; family Pipridae; genus Neopelma; species Neopelma chrysocephalum. The sequence goes on from NW_020925503.1 coordinate 526,031, forward strand.
CCAGAGCACGCCTGACCCCTCAGGCTATAAGCTGGGTGTTATGAGACCTTGTCCTGGTTAGAACGGCTGGGACCAACTCATCCCTGGATGGGTGCAACCCAAAACTGTGTATTCTATAGCCTCCATGCCATTTCCCAAAAACTGCTGTCAGTAGAGGCCTGCAAGGTGGGAAGATGTTCCTGTACCCTTTTATGGAATTCCCCGCTCTGATACCCTTATATGGAATTCCCCGCTCTGATACCCTTATATGGAAGAGGGACTGAGCATCCGCATGCCCTTTTATGGAATTCCCTACTCTGAGGGAGGGACTGAGCACTCCCGCCTGAACTGGAGAGTATATAACTGGGAGTTTCAGAGCCTTGCCACCTCTCGTGGGATCCAGAGGAATACTGCAGACCACCGCGTTCAACCAGACTGAGACCACCACCCTCGACTGGACTGCAATCACCACTTCTGACCAGACTGCAGCAGCTCTCCCACCAGCAGGTTTATCCCCTCTCCCTTTGCTTTGGACTCGGGGGTGGGCCAAGGTACACCACTCTTGTTCATACCCTAGGGTGCTGGGTTGTACATTTGGGTTTTGTGGGTTAAAACCAATTGTCTGTCTGTATAATTGTACTTATTGCATTATTTTAATAAATTGTTATTCTGACTTATAAATCTCTCTTTTGAATTGAGTTCATTTTCCCTTGCTGGTTAACTTTTAAACCAGCACAGACCTGTGAGATAGGAGGATGCTCCTGTCCTTGAAACAGGAGCCAGGCCTAAAAGAGTTAACTGAGATATCTTGGCCTGCTAAGAAACCTCAATACCTGTTTTGCTAGAAGAACATTTTAGGAGCACTGGTTAATATCATGTTCTGTTCTGCTCACTGGACCAAAGGCCTTATTATAGAAAGAATAGGAGTAGTACACACAGTAATAAATTAGGTAAACTAGACGTTTGAATAAGATCTAGAAGGCCCAGAGCCAGGATTTTGCAAGCTTGAAGAATTCAGGTCACCTAATTGAAGAGGTCAAATTGAGGAAGACGTCCATGGTGACCACCAGAGGGATGAAGGCTTGAGGAGAAGACCCCCACAGTAGAAGACTGCGCATCAATGCAAGGCTATAACTAATAGCTAATTAGCTAATAGCTAATTGTGTTCTTTTTCAGAGTTTGTTATTGGAGCTGTTATCTTTTTCAGCAAAATATCTTTGGGTGGAAGAGCATTTATGCCCTTTTGTTTTCCTTTCTTAGAAAACCTTACAGTTCTGAAGGCACTCGAGTTTTTCAGAATGTTTTCTGGTTTTCAGCAACAATCTGCATTAAAAAATTGACTAAGAAACAATTTCTACCTCTCAGTCTTTCTGGTATATGTTCTACTGAGAAGAGAACAGAAAAATTAAGGTTATCAAAGAGGTTCACATGGTTTGTTTCTTGCTTGTTGTTATAAAAGGTAGAAAAGGTTTTGATTTCCTCTATTCAATTACTAAGCAACAGTTTAAACTTGAAAGGCTGTCTGTTGCTAAGCAATTCCCTGTATTATCTTTTTAGATCTCATCTCTTTCCCCACAAAGGTGGAATTCTCAGGCTAAACCAGCCCATTTTTTCTTTTTTTTTTTTTTCTGGCAAAAACTGCCTTTGTCAAATAAAATATCTTGGAATCAGGCATTTTACCAAATTAGTCTACACAAAAACCTTTCTAGTAATCTCTAAAGACTTGTCTATAAGACACAGAATAACGAAAGGGTGCTGCAAGGCTGTCCGCGTGGGGGGGGAGGGGGGAGAGGAGGCAGCACGGCTGTGCCTGGCGCCACCTGCTCCGCTCCGGTGGAAAGCCGTTCCCCCCACACACACACGCTTCGGAATTCTTCACTGCAGGCAGAGGGACCGTCCCCACAGGGGTTCCCGTGCTGGCCGTGGTCGCCGCCACGTGGCCCCGGGCCGCCGCCCGCGCCCCGGTCCGGCACGGATCCGGCTCCAGCCCGTCACGGCACGGCACCACCCCGCGCTGCGTAGCCCTGTACCGCTCCACCATTCCAGCGCGCTCTCCCCGCGCGCCACTGTCAGCTGCCCTGCGTCCGGCTGCACCCCTCGTGGCAAGGGCCATCTGCCGATTCTAAGCCTGGTGGCTTGTACAAGGACAAGCTCTGCTCTGCTGTTCCCTGCCTGGCCCCCGCTGAGGGGCTGCGGCACTCGGCTTGGTTTCGCCGGTCCTCTGTTCGCTCTTGAGTTTGTTTCTGCCCCACTCCTTTTGCCCGCATGTCTCGATTTGAATTTCTCTCCTTATTTGTCTTTTCGGTGGAGGCGTCCAGTGGAAAAACTGATTTTGCTGCAGTGGCAGCACTGTGTGAGCCAGGATGGAAGGTCTCCCGATCGGAGGGGGAGTCTAGCGGGTTGGGCGGTGAGTCACGGCTCGATTTCACACAGTTCGGTCGGGGCAGCGTGTGTCGGGTAGCGATGCACTCTTCCCCCTTCGGCAGGACACCGGCGCCATTCCACGACCGCGCGGCCGAAAATCCCCCCACCGGCGGCAATGAAGGGGGGTCCCTCTCCCTTTTCTGCCTCCGGGAGTAAATTGCTAGGTTTTCCTACATTTTCTGGCTTGGAGGGTGGTGACTTTTTAGAAGCACGACCTTTTAAAGTTTGAAAGACAGTTCGCTATGGTTTCAGGACGCTAGCAGCCTGCTTATCTTCCTACGTAAAATGTAGTCACTATGGCTGACTGATATCTTTGCTCTTTACGGCAATGCAGCTGCTGCAGCTGCAGGTTTTGTCCCATTATTGCAATTTTAGTTCCCGATGGCTCACCTTGTTAGGTGTCAATAAGTTTTGGTCCAGACCGGGCAGAATCCCACTGCTCTCAAAGCTTCATCAGGCGCTGTCTCCTCCACGCGTTGACCCATGGGTCCAACTCTCTCTCGGAGATAAATCACTGCTGTAGTGTCGAGATGGCCAAAGCGACACAGAAACAGTCTTCTTCCAAAAAATAGGACAGGAGAGGGGCTCTTTATTGCAACAGATCACAGAAATTTATAGCCTTTGGCACAACATACATTTTAGACTGTAATTGGTGTTTCTATGTACACATACTTCAAGATTGGCTGCAAAATAGCAAAGTCATGATGATACTGCTTCTGCAGACTCATAGTGACCTGGCTATAGCAAACTCATAGTGACTTGCAGAAAATCCAGAATATCCGCTTTTGTAATTCCTGTCTTCCTTCTTCTCACTTCCTTCCGACAGACCTGTTGTCAACCCCGACAGGGGAACAGAGACGCAAAAACAGAGCAAGTCAATCTCGGCCACTGAGAGGAGGCAGAAGCGAGGATTACCCCCTTTTGACCCCCCAAGCATGAAAGCCGAAACCCGAGACAGTGAATTCACTGACACAGGCACAGAAGCATCAGACAATAGCTCAGAGGACAAGCAGGAGAAAACCCCTGTAGTAAAACCAAAGGCAAAGGGGAGAAGAGCACGTGAGGTTTTGGCAGATCCAGACCCAGTAGCTAGGACAACGAGAACAAAGAAGGATAAGCTGGTAATTGAGGCCCCCTTAAGACAAGCTATGACTAATCAGGGCCCAATGCTAATAAAGGTTCCCTTTTCTCTGATTGAATTACAGCAGTGGAAAGCTTCCGTCAGGACATATAGAGACGACCCAGACAGAGTAGCAAATTATGTACAAAGAGCAATAAAAACACAAAATCCTGATTGGTTCGATTTAGAAGTGATGATGGATACTTTATTGGACCCCACAGAGAAGGAAATGGTTAAGTGAGCTGCTCGAGCTGCAATTGAGATACTGATAACAGCTGGAAAACTTCAAGGGGAACTCAAGGATATTTTCCCCCCAGATGATCCCAAATGGGATCCTAATTTACCAGAGAAAAGGGAAGCATTGAAATGTTATCAGGATTGGGTAGTATATGGTTTCAGGCATGGAATTCCAAAGGCAGTTAATTGGTCAAAAATGTATGAGGTAAAGCAGGATAGAAATGAATCTCCAACAGACTTTCTGAATAGGCTAAAAGAGGTCATACGAAAATACGCAGACATAGATACAGAGTCAGATCTAGGGAAAAAGCACTTGGTCTATTTATTCATAGGCCAGTCTGCAGATGATATAAGGAAAAAGCTGCAGAAAGTGGGTGATAAAAAGGATATTGGTGAGTTATTGGATATAGTTTGGACGGTATATCGGAATAGAGACCCCTGGTGGCCTAGTGGTTAGCGTGCAGGACTTTCACTGCTGCGACCACGGGTTCAAATCCCGGTCTCCTGGCCTGATGGAGGTCGTTAGCCCTGTGTGGCCATCCATCTATGAGAAGGACACTCTAAACAAACCTATGTCCTGAGGACCTCACTGCCATTGTCCAAGCTTGCTTGGCCCCGGCAGATGAACCTTAGGATTAAAGGGTGGGCTCAGTTCAGCGCAGGCTGTGTCTCACCTAAAAAATCCATTGCGCAGGCTGGAAAGGTAAAAGACCTTTCCCCAAATCTTCGTTCGCGAAGATGGGCCATATAAATATCGGAATAGAGATCAGAAAGCCAGGGCAAGGGTGATGGAGCTAAACAGGGACTATCAGGAACACTGCAAACGCAATGTCCACCACGAGTATTATAGATCTAATCGCCAACAGGATAGAGCAAACGATAGATGTTCTTTCTGTAAGAGGAAAGGGCATTGGAAAAGGGAGTATCCAGACTTGAAGAAAAGAGAAAGTCTCCCTCCCCTTCCAACCCCCTAACAGACTGTGAACCAGGATGCATGAAGGGGACCGGAGGATTCGTCCCCAGCAGAACCTCTGGTTGTAGCTAAGCTGGGAGGGGAAGAAGTGTAATTTTTAGTTGACACAGGCGCGGCATATTCTGTGTTAAATACTTTGGAGGGAAAATTGAGTCGTGACACTATAACTGTGGTTGATGCTACAGGGGTAAGTGAAACCAGGCCATTCTTTAAACCTTTGAGATTTAAATTGGGTAAACCCTGGGTAACTCATCAATTCCTCTATATGCCAAACTCTCCCAAGCCCTTATTGGGGAAAGATTTATTGGAGAAAATAGAAGCTGAAATTAAATTCTGCAAGGGGGGGAGATAAAAGTTATAATTCCTGACACTAAATATGTCGAGGCAGCTGCCTTCTTCATACAGGAGAACCACGGAGAGATCCCCGCAGAGGTTGAGAATGCTGTCATCCCAATAGTCTGGGCCAGTGAATTTCCGGGGAAATCCAAACAAGCAGAACCTGTAAGCGTCACACTCAGACCAGGAGCAGCTCCGGTAAGACAAAAACAATACCCTTTGAAACTAGAAAGCCGTAAAGGCTTAGCACCTATAATTGAAAGGTTTCTTAAATTTGGCTTATTGGTAGAATGTGAGTCCAAATTTAACACCCCTATCCTACCGGTAAAAAAGGCTGATGGCAAAAGCTATTAGTTAGTCCAAGATCTGAGGGCAATCAACAAAATAACCAAAGATACATACCCCATGGTAGCTAATCCATATACCTTATTAACCATGTTGACAGAGGATCTAGGGTGGTTTACTGTGCTTGATCATAAAGATGCCTTTTTCTGCATTCCTGTACATAAGGACAGCCAAGAGCTTTTTGCCTTTGAATGGGAAAATCCTGAAACAGGGAGGAAAACACAGCTGACCTGGACAGTCCTACCCCAGGGCTATAAGAATAGTCTGACTATATTTGGAAATTAGGTGGAAAAAGAACTGGAGGACTGGAGAAGGCAGCAGCCAGAAGGAGTCGCCCTGCAGTATGTAGACAACATACTAATTGCAACCAAAAGTCGGGACCAATGCATCGAGCTCACTGTGAGTCTTTTAAACTTTTTGGAACTGAGTGGGTATTGGGTCTCGAGAGAGAAAGCACAGATTGCAAAAGAAATAGTCATCTACTTGGGGCTTGAAATTTATCATGGACATCGACAGCTCAGCACAGACCGGAAAGAAGCCATCTGTCGTCTCCCAGATCCCCACACCATACAAGAAATGCAGACTTTCCTAGGAATGGTAGGATGGTGTCGCCTGTGGATAGTTAACTATGGGTTACTAGTCAAACCCCTATATGAAGCACTGAAAGTGGCCAAGGAAGGAGTTGTAACATGGACAGATGAGACCAGAGCTGTATTTAAACAGCTAAAACAATCCTTAATGTCAGCTCCAGCACTGGGATTACCAGACTTAACTAAGCCTTTTGAACTTTTCACACATGAGCAACTGAATATCGCTCTGGGGGTATTGTCACAGACCCTGGGAAACCAGCGAAGGGCTGTGGCCTACTTCTCCAAACAGCTAGACAGTTAGCCAAGGATGGCCGAGGTGTCTGAGAGCTGTAGCAGCAACTGTTATCCTGATCCAGGAGGCCCAGAAGCTCACCCTTGGGCAGCACATTGTCGTGTATGTACCCCATGCAGTTCAAGCTGTGGTTGAGCACAAGGGAGGCCACTGACTGTCCCCTAGCAGAATGCTTAAGTACCAAGCTGTGTTGTTGGAACAGGATGACGTTACCCTGAAAACAACATCTACTGTAAATCCTGCTATGTTTCTATCCTCAACATTGACTGACAGTGTGCCTGAGCATGACTGTTTGCAGACCATCGAGGAGGCCTATTCCAGCAGACCAGACCTGAAGGATGTCCCTCTGGAAAACGCAGACTGGGAACTGTACACGAACGGAAGCAGCTTCATGTGGGACGTTAAGTGCATGACAGGGTATGCAGTGACCATCAAGGATAAAGTAATCGAGGCAAGGGCCTTGCCAGCAGACGTGTCATCCCAAAAAGCAGAACTGATTGCACTGACAAGAGCTCTAGAACTGAGCAAAGGAAAGAAGGTAAATATCTGGACGGATTCTAAGTATGCATTCAGTGTTGTACATGCCCATGGAGCCATCTGGAAAGAGAGAGGGCTATTAACTGCCCAAGGCAGTGGAATTAAACATGCAGACCAAATCCATGCACTCCTGCGGAGTATTTGGAAGCCAGAAGTGTCTATCATGCATTGCAGAGCTCATCAGGAGGGGAAAACAACTCCTGAATTGGGAAATCATTTTGCTGACCAGGCAGCAAAAGGGACTGCAGAAAAAGGCATCCTAGCAGTAGTACCACAAAAAGAAACTGATTTGACAGGGTACACCCCAAAATATGATGAGAAAGACCACCAGTTAATTAGGTCCCTTAAAGCTGAAATCAAAGAAAGCGGATGGGCTGTTACACCTACAGGACAGGTTGTGGTCACACCCCCACTCCTTAGGGAAATAGCTCTGCAGGAACATGAGGTTACCCACTGGGGAATAGAAAACCTTCTAAAACACTTGAAGGTAGTAATAGGGACAGGTATGACTGAAGTCGTGCAAACCATTGTAAGTGAATGTGAAATCTGCAGGCAAAACAATCCTGATACAACTAAGAGAGTGGTGCTAGGGGTAACAAAGGCTGGAGATCTACCCAGAGATTGTTGGCAAATAGATTTTACTGAGTTACCACCCAGGGAGGGATACAAATACATACTGGTACTGATTGACACCTTCAGTGGATGGCCTGAGGCTTACCCTTGTCATACTAACACAGCAAGGGAAGTGGTAAAAGCTTTGCTTAATCACATAATTCCAAGGTTTAGGGTTCCTCTAGGAATGTCATCAGATAGAGGGACACATTTCATTGCAATGGTAGTGAAGGAGGTGTGCCGTGTCCTGGGAATTGTCTGGGACCTACATACTCCCTACAGACCTCAGGCTAGTCAAACGAATGAATGGCACTCTTAAAATGCAAATTGGTAAAATTTGTCAGGAAACATCCATGTCATGGGTTCAGACTTTGCCTCTAGCTCTGCTGAGGATTCGCATCCAACCAAGTTGGAGAGATAACATAAGTCCTTATGAAATATTGTATGGAAGACCATACCAAGCTCCGCACATACCAGGGGACATACACATGAGAGGGAAAGTTGATTTACAAAAATATTTAATTGCTCTAGGCTCTACTTTATAGAAGCTCCAGTAATTCATCGAGTTATCCAGACCCATAGGATTGGACATCCCTGCTCATCCATTCCAGCCAGGAGACTGGGTCTACATTAAATGGTAGGATAGTGAACCCCTGCAAGCCAAGTGGAGAGGACCATTCCAAGTCCTGCTGACTTCTCTCACTGCCATCAAAGTTGCTGGCAAAGAACCCTGGTTTCATTACTCCAGAGTTAAGAAAGCATCAGCTCCCAGAACAACCAGCAAATCAGAACCTGACACAGATGAAGAAGATGTGGCATAGACTGTTTCTACTGTGTATTTTATCTGTATGATTGGTAACTATGAATCGAGTTTGAGATCAAAGATTGCATGGTAACTATGAATCGAGTTTGGGATCAAAGATTGCATGTGGCCCTAGTCCAAAATGTGTCTAAAATCCTTCGAAAAAATGAATGCTGGATTTGTACACAAGTACCAGCAATTGATGGTGAGGGGAGCAACTGGCCCCTAATTGGCATTTTACTAAATGGGACAAACTTTAGTAGGTCTATGGTAGAACTCCCAAGAACCTGGAAACCAGTTACAGAAGCCTATTATCCAGTGGCCCTAAGTAACGTAATTTCTAATCAGGAAAATTATGTTGTTCCCTGCATGGTTGTTAATGCTGCAGGAAAAATCATTCTCCCTCCCTATTGTGATAAAGACAAGTCCAAAGAGGGGATAAACCCAGAAGTTGTAACAAGGGTGGCACAGTTCCCCTTGAGAATAATTCCTCCCTGGGGTTCAAGGTGGTACTGGATCTGTGAAAAGGAGGCCTGGAAAGTTCTGCCCCTTGATGAAGATTGGGCCTGTGCCCTAGGGGCTGTAATCCCAAACATAACAGTTCTCGACCAAATTGATGAACAAGGAGAATGGGAAAGAACTTATCCAAAAAGAGTAAAAAGAACTGACAATCCCCTTGTTGAGCATCCCACACTTTTTCACAGCATAGTCAGAGCCTTGGTCCCATCTCTAGGAGTAAGTGAATTGGAAAAGGCAATTGTTAACATTTCAGCTGTTATGGAAAACATTCAAGATCAAGCTTCAGTTGCAATCACAGCTTTAAAGGAGGAAGTCCATAGTTTGTCTCATGTAGTACTACAAAACTGACTGGCCCTCAATATTTTGCTAGCCTCACAGGGAGGCGTGTGTAAAGTCATCAACACCAGTTGCTGTTCTTACATAGACCAGAGTGGAAGAATTAATAATGATTTGGTTGCAATTCGGAACCAAACCAAAATTCTGCATCAGGTATCTCTGGATGATGTCTCACTGGGTGTGGGAGACGTCTTCCACAAACTCACTTCATGGTTACCAAACTGGACCTGGATGAAACAACTGTTTATATTAGTTATATACATAGTTAGTGTTTGTATAATAGCTCATTGTATGAACCAATGTTGTAGATGTTGTAGGTGCAAGTAGTAGAGATTGGACAAGACCTTTGAGTTTTGTCCAGTCTCTAAAGGGGGGAATCTGTTGCCTTAGGGTGTTTCGATTTTTTGATTTTTCTAATTTTTATTAAGTTTTCGAAGTAATTATATAGTAAATGTAAATTTTAGAAGCAGCTGCATTTATTCCCTCAGCCTTTAGCACAGTAGCTACACAGATCCCCAACCCTCTTACCCCATTCCATGTTCCCCATATCAATTCCTCCTTAAATTCCATTTAGCATATTTGGTCTTCTTTTGAAGGTAGGCCTTCTACTGTTTAAGAACATCTGCTCCCTAGCATGAACCGCAAGATATAACCAAGGACTGTGTGCACTGTGTGCTCCGAAGAAGACCAAGATGATGAAGAGAGGGTCCCAATATGACCCCAGACCCAATTCCCGAGGGGCGGGTCAGGGGGTGGAATGGGGTAAAGGCCGGGGGGGATAATTCAGAGATTGGATGGACATTATTATAAAAATTGTAACACTGGATCAGAGCAGTGTGCGCGTGACTTATAACCCCAGTGCCTGAGAGGCATCATTAAAACCTTCCCTCACCTTATCTCCAAAATTAAGTTGCCCTGGAGTTTTTTTTCTCCCTCAGATTTCTTTTAGGCAACAGGTGAATTGAACCAATTTGCAGAGCTCAAAGCTCTCCAGTTAGCACTGGACATTGCTGAATGGGAGAAGTGGCCAAGGCTTTACCTCTACACTGACTCGTAGATGGTGGCCAATGCTCTGTGGGGGTGGTTGGACAGATGGAAGAAGGCCAATTAGAAACATAGAGGGAAAGCCATCTGGGCTGCTGATATGTGGCAAGACATTGCTACCCAGGTAGAGAAGCTGATTGTGAGAATCCGCCACGTAGATGCCCACGTGCCCAAAAATCGAGCCAATGAGGAGCATCGCAACAATGAACAGGCAGACCGAGTTGCACAAGTCAAGGTGTCACAGGTGGATTTGGACTGGCAATATAAGGGAGAGTTGTTCCTAGCACGGTGGGCCCATGATGCCTCAGGCCATCAAGGCAGAGATGCCACCTATAGATGGGCATGAGACCGAGTGGTGGACTTAATCATGGGCACTGTTTCCCAGATTATCCATGATTGTGAGACATGCGCTGCCGTTAAACAGGCTAAGAGAGTGAAGCCCCTGTGGCGTGGTGGGCACTGGAGTAAGTATAGGTACGGGGAGGCCTGGCAGGTTGATTATATCACACTGCCACAAACCCACCAAGGTAAGCACTATGTGCTCACCATGGTGGAAGCAACCACTGGATGGCTGGAGACGCATCCGGTGCCCCACGCCACTGCCCAAAATACCATCCTGGGTCTCGAAAAGCAAGTCCTGTGGCAACACAGCACCCCAGAGCGAATTGAGTCAGATAATGGGACCCATTTCAAGAACAGCTTAGTTACCACCTGGGCGAAGGAGCGTGGCATCGAGTGGGTGTATCACATCCCATACCATGCAGCAGCCACAGGGAAGGTTGAATGGTGTAATGGACTGCTGAAAACCACCCTGAAGGCATTGGGTGGAGGGACTTTCAGGCACTGGGATCAGCACCTAGCAAAGGCTACATGGCTAGTCAACACTAGAGGCTCCATCAATCAAGCCGGCCCTGCCCAGTCAGAGTCTCTTCACACAGTAGATGGGGACAAAGTCCCAGTAATTCACTTGAGAGGTATGTTAGGTAAAACAGTTTGGATTAATCCTGCCTCGAGAAAAGGCAAATGCATTCATGGCATTGTTTTTGCTCAAGGATCAGGTAGCATGTGGTGGGTAATGCAGGAAGATGGAGAAACACGGTGTATACCTCAAGAGGACCTCATTTTTGGGTGATTTTCCCATAACACTGTGCCTGTATTTGTATGTTGTGATAGTTTCAGCCTTGGGCTTCCTGGAGACCAGCTTGTAACCAGGAAGGAACTAGGGAAGTGACCAAGGAAGTATTCCATGCTATTCCCTTATGTAAACTGAGGTACAAATAAAGCCAACCGGAGAGACTTCGCTCTCTTCTCTTCCGACAAGGTTTGAGAACAGTAGGTCCCTTGCGTTGGTCTTGCTTATCTAGAGCTGAGGCCTGCAGCGACTGCTGTTGTCTACCACGTGTGAGGGGAGAGTGCTGGGCCGTGCTTGGCTGTCCTGCTTTTCTCAAGGGAAGTGGTGAGATTTTGCTAGTTCTTTATTTTGTTAGTTACCGGGTTTTTTCCGATTGTGCATACCTGTTCTGGTTTTGTCCGTTTTTGTCCCTTTTTGTCCTTTTCCCCCTTTTCCCTTCCCCTCCTTCCCTTTTGGGAGTGATTTGGGGTTCCTGTGTTTATATGTACGTAGCATTCTCACTGTATATATCTGTTTTATATGTAAAATATCTATTTTTGCTATAGCTTTGGCTGTTCATTTTTTTTTCCTTCTCTCTCTTCTGGGAGCTTTTCTTTTGTAGTCTGTGGGGTTTGGTGGGAAGCCAACTACAACCGGCTACATATGTAAATATTTGTAATATGTATACAGTTCGGGTAATGTATGTATATGGTTGGAAAGTTTGAATCCGATATAGCATGTTAGTATGGAAAAAATTCATGAGTGGATGATGTCATAGGTTTGAAAAGAGATGTTGGAATTTCCCCCACACACACCATCTGTTTCTCCCGGGATGGGGGCAGTCAGGAAGGAGGGGGAGGGAACAGAGCGAAGCCACACGTACTGGGCACCGTGGGAGCAGGGGAGAGGGGGAGGTTCCCTAAAAAGCGCGGGGCCGGGGCCACGCCTGGGGAGTCCTTTGTCCGGAGGTTTGGGTTGGTCCACTGACTGGACAGAGAGGGAGCCCGGTTTCGGCCGCCTCCTTTTTTTTTTTTCCTGAGGGGAAGTTTTTTTTCCCATCGGACACCTCGTGGAGGACGACTGAGAGAGAGACCGGCCCATCTCAGAGCGAGGTATTCTGCCTTCAGGACTGCCTGTGGGAAAAAGGACTCTTTCGTTGCTGGCTGCAAAGCCACTGGCCGCCAGCCACTGCGAGCACACGTGGCTGTGAGCAGCTGTTGAGCTGCCAGGACAGTTTACCTTCAGCCTTCCCCCCCACCCCCACTTCCCCTACCCCCCCGGGTTGCCGCGGGTTTCTCCCCGCCACCTGGGGAATTGGGACTTAGTTTTGTTTCTTTTGAAAGTTTGAATTGCACCATTTGTTGTTTATTTGGATTTTGTTAATAAAGAGCTGTTCTTTTCCTTTTCTACACTTCCACCTGAAGTTTCTTAATTTCTAAGTTGTAATCTTGTTAAACTGAGACACATGGGAAGGGGACCAGGTAGGTTCCAGTTGTTCTCTGAGGTGGATGCACTCCATTACATTGTTTGGCAGAGCAGCAACCAGAAAGCTCTGTGCAGACAGGATACACGGCTGCCAAGAAAGCACAACAAAGGGGAGCACGGTGTCCCTGGGGGGCTGGCAGGGAGATGAGGTGATGGGAGATGTAGGGAGGGAGGAGGTTGTTGGGGAGGGGCAAGGGTCTTGGCAGGAGAGCATGTACATGCAATGGGGATGGGATGGAATAGGATGGGAGCATGGTAGTGGAGATACATGAAAAGAACTTGTCTGTGGGCCTCAGGTGTGGCAGAAAGGATTAACACTGTATAAGAAGAATGTCACAAGGAACCATGGGAGATGTAGTCTCCACAGCAAACCCCCGGAGAGAGTACTCAACAGAGCATGCCCACTGGAAGGACTGGCTAAGAACTGTGGGAAATACGTGACGTCACAAGAGGTATATAAGGACTTGTTAGCATGCGAATAGTTGATTTTACAGCTGCACATGCATCTGTTTGGTCCGTGAATACAAATGCTACATAATGGCCCCCGAATCGGGACTTGAACAGGCATCGATAACCAGAGACCAAAAAGGCCTTGGGATGTCCTGCTGGTAGCATCCATTCCAAAAGCATTTAAAGGAAAAAGAGAGAGCTCTCCAAAATGCATCGCGTGCTCAGTTACCTTTGGAAAGATAGGAAAAAAAGGAAAAACAACTAAAAAGGAAAAAAGGAAGAAAACTCAGCTTCAGCAACCAAAGGTAATCTTTCGGGGTGGCAGGGAGGTGTTCCCAAAGGGAGGTTTTCCCAAAAAATTGAAGAAAAAGCTGAAGCCATTTGTCAAATTTTAAAAATGCAGAAAAATTAAATAACAGGAAAAAAACTGCTGGGATTATTAATATGTATTACCATAGCTATACTGACTCTTAATGTGACTGTTTGGCAAAAAGTTAGGAAAACAAAGAGAGAAAAAGCAACTTTGGGAGACACGGAAGCCTTTAGAAATTTAACCACATGGACAAAAGTTATGGACGCTTTAAAGACTGCACCAAGGAACTCAAACTCGTCTGTGGAAACTGACCCTAACCCTTCTGCCCCCCCCCAAACCCCTTAGACACCGGGCAAAGACACAGAGGTGGGGGGGAACCACCGGGAATGCGGGAGAAAAAAATATAGGAAGGAAAAGGTATATGGTTGGGATTGACACTGTGTTCCCGCAGCCAGGAGGGGGAAGGAGATGTTGCAGGTGGTGGTTCTGTACCAGGTTTTTGTGGGTGTGCGGGCTCTGGAGTGCGAGTGCATGGTTTAGGTCACGAGGACGTTGCAGAGAAGCAGTTATTAGATTCCCGCCGCGAGATGAGGAATGCATGCAGTATAAGTCTTACCGTGAAGCTGCTGTGGAATTGCAGCCACGTGAAGACCGCGTGGTTGCATGGGCGCAGCCATTTTGCCCCAGCTGCATGGCCGTGGAAAGTTCAACTCTTCCGGTCCCGCGGTGCTGCCTGCACCACGCTGAAGAGCAGCATGCGCACCAGGGCAGGGGGGAGCCGGGGTTCCTAGGCACAGAAACTCCCAACGCGCAACAGAACGCAAGAGTGCGGCCACCCTGAAGTGCAGGCAGCGCACAGCGGGACACAGGAATGCGGCCCGCGCGGAGCCCTGGCGGGGGAGGGACGGGCGGCGGGGGTGTGTGTCTTGCCTCGCTGCAGAAGTCTCCCTGCAGCACCGCCCTGGCCACGCTGGGGAATGGCAGGCGCCGTAAGGCAAGAAATGGCCTGGAGGTCGACCTGACCCCTGGTCAGCCCCGACCCAGCGCGACAGCCCTGACACCACAGCAACGGCAGCAGCTCCAGCCGCGCGGGAGCCGGGGGGGCGGGGATCAGCCCGAGCGCAGCTCTGGGGTGGCTCGGGAGGCTGCAAAACTCAGCTCTCCTGCTCTGCCACGCACGGCGCGGCAGCCCCAGTGCTGCCACCCAGCACGGGTCCCGCCGGCTCAGGCGGGGTGTGGGAACTCGCCGCTCAGCCCCGGTCTGTGGAGGATGGTTGGGCTGCTGGTAGCTTTGACCTTGAGCTGTAGCCTGGCAAAAGAACAAGTAAAACATCATTAAGGGAGAAAGTGTGAGAAAAAGAAGAAAAACAGCTGCAGACAGCAAGATGTGTTTGGACATGAGAAGAGCTGCTGACAACCTATCAAGAGGCGAGATAAGTCACGTGCACAGAAGCAAGAAACCAATTAGAGATGAAATACGGGCGCGTGGACGGGGAAAAAAGGGATAAAAAGAACGAGTTTGTTTATAATAAAATCCTTTCCTGCCAACTTGCAGTCTGAGTGCATCTTTAGGCCGCCGTCAATTGGTGACCCCGAACGTGATTTATTGCAATAACAACCACGGACCTGAGAGCGGTGACGGCGGAGCCCAGCATAGCAACAACCAGCGGACCTTAGAGCCGGAGTCCGGACCTAATTATTTACAGACACCTGGAGAGAAGATGAGCCATTGGGAACATAATGGGCACACAGATATCCATGGAAGAAAAATCTATTATCACGATACTAACAAAAATACTAGAGAAACGCGGTGTAAAGTATGATGAATGTGCCCTCCGCACCTTGCTTGTCTGGTGCAAACGAAATGGGGTAAATGCTAATGCTCAGACTGCATTTTGTATAGAAACTTGGGACGATGCAGGGAAGGTGCTTTTTGATGCAGCCACTAGAGGGGATGCTGTAGCTACAAGTTCCCTAACTACTTGAGAGCTTGTAATCGAGTCACTGAAGCAGCTCAAAGCAGATCAGGAAGCCACTTCTGCAGCAAGTAACGCTCTGCAGCCTGAGGTGTCTGAGACTGAAGAGGGACCTGCTGTGGCAGGTCCCTCTCAAGTCCCCCCGCCCACAGAGCCCCAAGGGGAATCAACTGTGCCTCATCCCAATAGTGTCATGGGGCCCGGGACTGCTCCTGTCATAGACTGTGCAAAGGTCCCGCTGCCCCCAGATATGGGGGATGGGTGGGAGGCTCCTGTTCAGCCATCATCATCTTTGAATGTACGACACCTGGAGACGAACCCATGGGGGGGTGATGGAGGAACCCATGTTAATAGACTTGTCAGCTGATGAAGGAGTCGGAGGACTGAGATGCTGGCCCCCGAGTTCTCGAGCAGAACCTACTGTGCCTCCTTTCCCCCCAGGGCAAAATGTTGTAACCATGCAACCAGTACAGGTTTCCATTTCTGCTCCCGACCCCTGCAAATTTTGGCAAAAGATCAAAGAACAGGCCCTGAAGGAGGGAGACTCTGATATGGTGCAAGCCCTAGGGGGTGGCCAGTTGCTTATGTACCCCGTAATTTGCAACAATGGCGATGGGCCCGATGAATGGGAACCATTTAATTAATCTATTATTAAGGACTTGCGTCAAACCATTATGCATCATGGGGTTAGTTCGCCCTTTGCGCAGTCTTTAATCACAGGGATTTGGACAAGTGAGCTCACCCCTCATGATATTCATTCGGTTGCACAAGTGTGTTTTAACCCGACTCAGTTACTAATGTTTGAAGCACATTGGAGGAGGCTAGCGGAACAGGAAGAGTTGGGAAATTTGGAAAGCTGTCAGGACGACCCTAGGTTTGGTGCAGGCCTTCCTCAGTTGCTTGGGGATGCACCACTCAATATGCCACAATTGCAGGCTCAACTTCATCCCCTTGTTTTGCAGCAAACCAAGGACCTCGCTGCTCAAGCTTTGCTTCTTGTCCCTGATACAGGCAAGCCAAGGCAATCGTAGACGACTATTAAACAACAAACCAATGAGCCTTATGTGCAGTTTATTGATAGACTAAGAGAAGCAGTGGAAAAGCAGGTGTTGAATCAGGCGGCTCGTGATACACTTATATTACAGTTAGCCCGAGATAATGCTAACACAGACTGTAAACGTGCACTGCTATCTGTGCGTACTGATGCGAACCTGGTTGACATGATAGAAGCATGTGCAAAGGTGGACTCTGTGTCTCACCAGATGGAGGCTCTGGCTAACACATTTGCAGTGGTGGTAAGGGTACAGAAGTGCTTTAACTGGGGGCAGTCTGGACATTTTAAAAAACAATGCCCACACAGGTCCCCCACTGTGTCGGGCTCGAGCTCTGTGTTATTCTGCTCACATTGCCATAAACCGGGTCATTTTGGTAAACAATGTCGCTCCAAGCTCACTCTCCAGGGACAACCACTGGCTTTGGGAAACGGAGCGCGAAGGGAGGTCCCGCGCAGACACAAGTCACTCCCCGGAATCCGTTCCAGGCTTATGCAGCCGACTCACCGCAAGGACTGCCGGAAGCGCCGGAGTGGATGTCTCCACAGCAACAGTGACTACAATCACAGACTTTAAGGTGCATAAGGTACCGTGGGCCATTAGGATACAGATTAAGCGCATTACTAGTGGGACGCTCTAGTACCACAATACATGGTCTTTTTGTTCTCCCAGACGTAATCGATGCAGACTATACAGGCCAAATCCGAGTCATGGTATGGACCCCTTCCCCACCCGTTACTGTACCCGCGGGGAGTAGAATAGCGCAGTTGGTACCATTTGTTGCAAGGGTTCCAAGAGCAGATTCACGAGTGTGAGACACAGGGGGTTTTGGGTCCACAGGTGCTCCGCAGATTTATTGGACGAAGGTCATCAGTTCTGACAGACCAACTATGACTTGTGTGCTCACACTCACACATGGGAACTTGAAGAGTCTGTGCATCAAGGGTACGATTGACACAGGGGTGAATTTAACCATTATAGCACATCATGGCTAGGCTTCGCAAACGAAGATTTGAGAAGGCACTACCCATGCTTGTTGCAAGCGCCTTGGTGGCTAAAAAGGCCAATACAAGATAGACATGTCCGGTTGCAAAAGGCACAGCAGAAAGACTCCCCAGGTGGTACACTCTGCAAGGCACGATTCTTTCTGCACTGTCTTTTCTCCTCAAGGGTGATCCTGCGTGCTTTCTCAAAAGCATCAGCAGCGTTAAAGATAGTGTGTCTCGAGGCCTCCCGATTGGAGGCCAGAGTAGACCAGTTATGTTGGTCAATATGACCAAGGCTGAGATGTTGTTTCAGGGAGTCCTTGTATCTTCTCTTTGGGACTCCTCTCTTGCAGCAGCCGGTGGCAAGTTCACCGTAAAGCAAGATCTTAGGGAGGCGGTGGTCCTTCATCCTTGAGACATGTCCTGCCCAGCGCAGCTGTGTTCTCAGCAACATGGCCTCAATACTTGTGATCCTCATGGAGTGAGATGATCATTTTAAGGAACTTGGGGGGACAACCTAAACCTTCTAAAATCTGTGCTCACGGTATCGAAAGCCTTGGTGAGGTCAACAAAGGTTACATAGAGACCTTTGTTCTGTTCCCTACACTTCTCTTGCAGTTGTCTGAGAACAAACACCATGTCTGTGGTGCTCCTGTTGGCTCTGAAACCACACTGACTTTCAGGTAGAATTCCTTCTGCTATAGCAGGCATTAGTCTGTTCAAGAGTATTCTTGCCAGGATTTTGCCAGCAATGGAGAGCAGAGTAATACCACGGTAATTTGAGCAGTCTGATTTAGTACCTTTCTTCTTATACAAGGTGATGATGACTGCATCATGAAGGTCTGATGGTAGTTCGCCTAGTTCCCAACAGCGCACCACAAACTCATGAAATTTAGCATGGAGTGCAAGGTCCCCATGTTTCCAGACTTCAGGTGGAATTCCATCAACCCCAGCTGCCTTGCCAATTTTCACCTGCTGTATGGCCTTAAGGGTTTCTCCTAAAGTGGGGGCAGTATCCAATTCATATTTCACCGGTTGTTGTGTGATGGACTGAATTGCTGAGTCTTGGACTACACCGCTGGTACTGAAAAGAGTCTGAAAATGTTCAGACCATCGATTCAGAATGGAGGTTTTATCTGTCAGAAGCATTTGACCATCAGCACTGAGTAGAGGGCTTTGGAC
Organism: Neopelma chrysocephalum; assembly: GCF_003984885.1. NCBI lineage: Eukaryota > Metazoa > Chordata > Aves > Passeriformes > Pipridae > Neopelma > Neopelma chrysocephalum. Next base: position 544,732 of record NW_020925503.1, read on the forward strand.
TTGGTATGTAGGCCCGTATGCTGTTTTCAGGGCCTCATAGAATCCTTTGTGATCACCCGTGTCTGCACATAATTGAGTTTTTTCAGCTAGATCGGTCCACCACTTGTTCTGGATGTCACAGAGTTTCTGTTGGAGCTTGCTGCATGCAAGATGAAAGACTGTTTTTCTTGCGTGACAGGATGGCAGTGCAAGGTGTGCTTGGTGGGTGGTTCTCTTCTTCCTCAACAATTCCTGGATCTCTTGATTGTTTTCATCAAATCGGTCCTTGTTCTTCTTGAGGGAGAACCCTAAGGATTCTTCAGAGGATTGCAGGATGCTGTTTTTAATATGATGCCAAATTGTTTCAGGAGAGGAATCTGCAGAATCTGTGGAATGGTTATCAAGCCTAGTTTGAAGGTTTGCCTGGAATCTGTCTCCCACTGTGGCTGATTGGAGATTGTTAACTTGGAGTCTTCTCCTTGGGATACTGCCCCTTTCAGGTTTGAATTTGAGGTTGAGTTTACAGTGCACAAGCCGATGGTCTGTTTGGCATTCTGCGCTGGGCATCACCCGGGTATGGAGGACATTGCGGACATCTCTCCATCACACCAAGACATAATCGATGAGGTGCCAATGCTTAGATCTGGGGTGCATCCAGGTTGTCTTCAGACTATTTTTCTGCTGAAAGATAGTATTAGTGATGGTGAGCTGTTGCTCCGCACAGAATTCTAGCAGAAGTCGATCATTATCGTTGCAGTTTCCAACACCATGCTTGCCTAATATTCCTTTCCATGCTTCAAAATTCTTACCTACTCTGGCATTGAAATCACCAAGGATAATGATCTTATCATCTGCGGGCACCTTTTGGGTAAGGCAGCGCAGGTCAGTGTAAAATTTATCTTTTTCAGCAGGGTCAGCTTGGAGTGTTGGGGCATATATACTAAAGAGGACAACGTGTTGCTTGTTGTTTAGTGGAAGGCATAGGAAGATAATGCGGTCAGAGTGACCTGTTGGTAGATTTTCGAGTTTTGGAACAATAGAGTTTTTGATGATGAAGCCGACTCCTGAGAGATGTTTTTCGGTTCTGGGCTTACCTGACCAAAAGAGTGTGTAACCGGCACCATGTTCTCTGAGGCTGCCTTCCTCGTGAAGGCAAACTTCACTGAGAGCAGCAATGTCGATGTTGAGACGAGTCAGTTCATGGGCAATTAGGGCAGAACGATGCTCAGGACATCCGCTATCCGCAGAACTGAGCATGGTTCTGATATTCCAACATGCTAGAGTTAATTTAGGTACACCTTTGGAGGCAGGTGCATACCTTTGTCTTTTGCTCTTTGTGCGACCGCATTGGAAGAAGATGCCCGTTGGCCTGCGGTTAACCAACCGGGTGAAGGTGGAGATGAGCTTTGTTTAGGCCACCTTTTCTAGGCTCCTCTCCGAGTGGAGCAAGCAGTGCTGTTCTTGAAAAGGCTGCTTGGTCGTTCAGGGTGCTACCCCAAGAGACTGTCATCTCTGGTCAGTCTCAAATGACCAATATCCTGAACCGCCTGCATGCAGGGTTGAGTCTGCGGCTTCCAGTGCACCTTTCACCTGTCGTTTCAACCCTCGCCTGTCGCTACAGGGCTTTTTGAATGTGGGTAAAGGCTTCAAGCCTGTGCAATGGATTTTTTAGGTGAGATGCAGTATGCGCAGAACTGAACCCACCCTTTAATCCTAAGGTTCATCTGCCAGGGCCGAGCAAGCTTGGACAGTGGCAGCAAGGTCCTCAGGACGTAGCTTTGATTAGAGTGACCTTCTCTTAGATGGATAGCCTTACAGGGTTAAGCGAGCTCCATCTGCCCGGGTTTGGGATTAGAGTTGTCCTTCTCCTAGGATGACTGCCAGAAGGCTAATGAGCTCATCCTGCCCCAGAATGTATTGTATCTGGGCCTACGGTTTTGACCTGTCTGGCATGGGCGACCCTACCGAAGGCATGTACCATCGCCAGCATAGCTCGCAACCACATAGGGGTACACAGGTTTCATTCCTATTAGAATGATTTGGGCAAGTCTTTCATTTCCTCCTTTACTATCACCTATCTATATACAGTCTTAAGGAAATACCCTGGAACAACCCTTTGTCCTGACCACCCTTTCAGGATGTGACAAAGCAAAGCAAATATGTCCAGAACATGCCGAACCTGGGCAGTTGCTGCAGGTGAGCCAAAAACAAACAAACAAACCGTTCTGGCCCCCGTACCCATCAAAGACTGGGGTGCCTTGCAAGGCCCCAACCCGGCCGGGACCCCCAACACTCTAAAAGAACCTATTATCCACCCTGACCTTATCCTTCCCCCACTGTGTTACCACATATCTTCAGGCGCACTGCTCACCTGTGACATTTTATACAGGATTGCCCCGCTCGCCCTCCCGCCAGTCTGAGGACCCCCACGGCCCGCTTGACACCCCTCCCCCAAACCTTGAACGGCTAATCTCTGTGTACTCCAAAGCTCCCCACTCCTCTTCCACGGGGGCGCAGTACCTGCCGGCAAGGTTCCGCCTCTTTCTCTCCTTTCTTCCGCTGGGGCCAGGGCAGGGGGCCGACGGCAGCCGCCTCCGGGGACCGACGGTGGCCACGCCCCAGGGCCAGGGTCCCAGAGTGGTGACCGCAGCACGCGGGGGCTTCCAGGGGGTCCCTGGAGCCTGGCAAACTATAGCACATAAAGACTGGCCAAAAGTCTGTCCTACAGTGGCAGCAGGAGCTGCGATAGCTGGTGCAGGTGGAGCTATGCAAAGTTTTCAAAGTAAATTCCCTGTGCAAATCGCAAATCCTGACGGACATGTAGCAACGACATGACCCTTTGTTGTCATGGTGCCATTGAACCTGTGGGGTAGAGATGTGTTGAGCATGTGGGGTGTGTCCGTGGGAACTGAGCAGAAGGATTTTTCCTAGGGACCACTGTATGTGAGGGCATTAAGCAACCCACCATTAAGCTGCAGTGACTGACCACAACTCCAGTGTGGGTAGACCAGTGGCCCCTACCACAGGAGAAACTGCTTGCCCTTCATGAGCTAGTGTATCAGGGATGTTGATACTTTTGGTCTGTGTTTGGCCCCAGCCACCTGTAAGAGTTTAAACAATATCGCATACCCGGTGGGGATGAAGCCATCCAGCAAACTATTGATGACCTTTTAGAGGTTCAGGTTTTGCATTTTGCACATTCTCCATTTAATAGTCCAATTTGGCCAGTGAAGAAACCAGATGGTAGTTGGCGAATGACTGTGGACTATAGGGGAGTGAATGGAGTTACTCCACCAATAACATCAGCTGTTCCTGAGGTTGCTTCCCTTGTGCAGCGTGTACAGCAGCATCCAGGAAAATGGTACACTGCAATAGATGTGGCAAACGCATTTTTTGCTGTTCCTATCCCTAGTAAAGCGCAGGACCAGTTCGCCTTTACCTGGAATGGAAATCAATATACTTTCACTCGTCTGCCTCAAGGTTATAAACATAGTCCGACCTTTTGTCACCAGGCCATCCATAGAACCCTGAAAAAGGTTATGGTACCTAAAGAGGTGCAGATTACTCAGTATATTGATGATATACTGATTCATGGACAAACCTTTGAGCAGACACAGAAGAGTTTAGATACTGTTATAAACATCTTGACTCAGGACGGTTGGGAAATCAATCCAGAGAAAGGACAGGGACCTGCACCAAGTGTGAAATATTTAGGTATCCTTTGGGACAGGGGGAAACAGCAAATACCTGATAAGGTGAGGGAGGCTATAGCGAATTGGCCCAGACCAGAGACAAAGAAACAGGTCCAACAATTCGTCGGAGCCGTGGGGTTTTGGCGAGCCTATTTACCAGGCTTGTCAGTACTACTCAAGCCTCTGCACAAAATAACATGAAAAAGGAGTCAATGGGAATGGGGTCCAGAACAAGAGCAAGCATTTCAGAAAACAAAAACAGCAGTGCAAGAGTATATGGAGTTACACCCCTTGGAGGACAGACCCGTTGAATTACAAGTTACTGTAGAGGCAGACATAGCCCTGTGGAGTCTCTGGCAGTTACAGAAGGGACAGCGATGGTCGCTTGGGTTTTGGTCCCATCGGCTGACTGGAACCGAAGTGCAATACACAGCATTTGAAAAAGCACTGTTGGCTGCATATTGGGCGTTGTTGGATACCGAGAGTAGAACCATGGGACATGAAGTCACCCTACGTTCAGATGTGCCCATTGTAACATGGGCACTAGGGCCCACAGCAACTCACAAAATAGGGCATGCTCAGGAGGCTACTATTATGAAAATGAAATGGTACCTGCAGAAGAGAGCCAAACCAGGACCAAAAAGAGTCCTGCACCTTCATGAAGTAGTAAGCCAGGGGATACAAGGTAGTCCTGACACCACCGGGACTGATATGATAAATTACCAAGTAGGTCACTGGGGACTACCCTATGAACAATTGACACCAGAACAACAACAGAATGCGTGGTTCACAGATGGCAGTGGGACAGGGACTGGAAAGTGGCAAGCTGCGGCTTTTAATCCTGCTACCCAAACGCGACTAGTTCTAGAAGGAACTCAGGGGAGTAGTCAGTTAGCCAAACTAGCTGCCACATGGCAAGCAATAGATGCTACACAGTGTAATCAAATTTGTTACATCTATACTGACTCTTGGGCTGTGGCCCAAGGGCTGGTGAATTGGCTAGGAAAATGGCAGCATGATACGTGGAAGATAGGAACGAAGGATGTGTGGGGTAAAGAGTTTTGGGAATGAATCTGGAATGGTCTGAAAGATCGTGATGTTTGTGTCTTCCATGTAGATGCACACACGAAACAGGAGGCTGAAATGGCAAAGTGGAATGCTCATGTTGACCACCTAGCCAGAGTGCAGAAAGGAGCCGTGGTCAGTCCCGAGGATCATGCTCTAGCCTTATGGGCACATGATAAGTCTGGGCATGCAAGACGAGATGCAACGCTTGCTTGGGCAAGACCCCGGGGGGTTCTTATACCCCAAGCAGTAATTCAACAAGTTCTCAGCGAGTGTACAGTTTGCCAATTTCTGAGGGAGCGCAAAGTGCTCTCACAACCGCTAGGGCATCTTAAGTGAGGGTCACGCGGTGGGGAAATATGGCAAATTGATTTTATTGGCCCTTTACCTGAACATTGCAGGCAACGATATATTTGTATTGCTGCAGATACCTATTCTAGCCTCGTGGTAGCCATAACTAGTCGGTACGCGAATAGTCACACTACCATAAGATGCATGAGTACAATTGAACTCTACTATGGAACACCCCTCGAGATGCAATCTGATAATGGGATGCGTTTTAAAAATCAAGCTGTTGCAAAATGGGCTGAAGATCATGGAATTACGTGGACATGGCATTTGCCATATCATCCGCAGGGGGCAGGACTAGTGGAACGCATGAATGGGCTCCTGAAGCTGCAACTTCGTAGACTAGGGAACAGGTCGTATAAGAAATGGGTGGACAATCTGGATGAAGCTGTTCGGGTGCTAAACAACCGTATGATGTCACCTACTCTAACCCTGCTAATTTTAATGAAATGGGACCAGGACAAATTGACATGGGTGGTACGAGGTTCTATTTCAGTTATCAGTGGCACAATATTTATAGTCAAGTCTATAAAAGGCGGCTATGTACTAATAAACACACAAACACAGTCACTGGGGGTAAACCAGGATCAACGGGTCCGGACGGATGTTACATTGTCCTATGTGGGTCAGCAAGAAGATATCCTCCGCTATATGGTGTTGCGACCAGAACTTTCTAGCCTGGGCCTGACACTGCTGAATCCTGTGCAGGGGGATACCACAAAACCCCTATTAATAGGGTTGAAAAATACCACAGAGCATCCAATTACAGTACCCCCGATGGAATGGGTTGATGTTTACCATGTATACAGTTTGCCTGTAATGCCCATAGTCCAAAAATGGTTTGCAGGTGGTCGGGTATGGTACCAAGCCCCCGGGGATGAGAGTCCTGTTGCTGCTGATGATTCTCAAGCAGTGACGATTGCAATTGAGGGTTAAACAGAATTGAAAAGGGTCCCAACCCAACACCTGAGACGACGGGAGTAAACACGGTGGGGGGAGGGGGTGTTGGTTCATAACCTCTTTTTCCCCATTCTTTCCCCATTCAGGTGTCGAAGCGAACATGCATGGATGGTCCAACAGTCACGGACATGATTAATCCTGCATTAGCCCATTCGGTGCAGGCCACATATCTTGAATAATAAAATGGATTGGTTGTTCTTTTGTCTAGCAGGTTTCTTGCCCTAACGGATCCATGGATTAACCATTCCAAAGCTAAGAAGGCCTCTGCTTCTTGTATGAGTAATATATATATTTCTACTGCCTTTTAATGAACTTGGTATAGTTTTGTTATACTGATTGTTTTGAAGTGCTTATATTTTATGTGTTTTGTCACAGTAGTTTATCACAGGTGGCAAGAATTGTTTGGAATATCCCTCTCTCCTCTCAGATTGCTGCAGCATATGAAAGAGACCTTTTTTGGTTTAAAAGTCAAGAGAATTATATGTGATTGTGAAGGAACAAGGTGTGAAGTGCTGGGTCATGAAAAGAAAAAAAAAAAACAAACCATGTTGAAAAGCAAGACAGTGTCTGGTTGGCATGACTACAAATGAAGGACTGCTGTTCATGAACCTCCCTATGGGCTCTGGCTCGCATCAATCTTGTAATAAACTGGTAACATGATGGTTGGTTGTGCTTTGTTTAGCTTGTGCTGTGGTTTAATGAATGCCCTGGTTCATCCGGCATGGATAAGTCTTTTATAGCATGGATGCAAGAGATACCTGTACTATCACTCAATGAGGTGGAGGGGATTGACTGCAGTCAGGGCAAACTGTGGCAGGACAGCTTGCCCCCGATGAGGCCTAGAATCTGTACAGAGAGTGCAACCTTTCTGTGGGAGCAATTGGTGAGACCAGGATGTTGTCTGGTGTTGAATCAAACTCCAGACATACATTGCCCGTGGTGGTTCCTAATAGGCCCATAAAATTGTGACTGGCGGTCAACCACTTCATACTATAAAAGATGAATCCGAATCATAAAATTGTCTAAGAGTCTAAGCTATACTTTGCAGAAATTCCTGAGATTTATCGTGTTGTCCGGGCCCATATGAGTGGACACACCTGTTCATCGGTCCCAACTTGAGAACTAAGTCTGCCAACCGGGAAACAATGATCCTAAGTATTGTTGACTCCCAGTAACTGACCACTGGAACCCACTTGGATCTCCTTCCTGAGGATGGACATGATTATCAAGATATTATTGTCTGGATTTTCGCTGTCTGTTTAAGTGGGTCACCAGTGTCATGGTCCAACCACAGACCACGGGGTGGAATGTATCAGGGATGTTGATACTTTTGGTCTGTGTTTGGCCCCAGCCACCTGTAAGAGTTTATATTTTCCCTGCCAAGTTCGCTGATAAAACAGTAGCTTTGTCCTTGGAGAGAGAACTTTTTGTATAAACTATATTAATTGGTGTTCTGTGATTGATTCGTCGTCTGCCAAGGACATTTGAAGGAGAAACCGAAGAAGAGGGGAGGAAGTAACGACCTCCGACTCAATTAGGGAAGACCCCTGAAGCATACTGCCCATGTGGAAGGGGAATTCCAAAGTTCTCACACATGCGCTGAAAGGATGCACTTGCATAACCAAGGGGGTGGGACTGAGAACCTCTGGAAGGGCGGTACTGGCCACACCTGCCTAGGCAGACGTACTCAGTTGATTGCATAAAAGCAGACAGCTGGCTTTTTGGATGAGGCTTGCTCCACATGAAGGACCAAGTTGTCTTTAGCAGGGACGCCTGCTATTTGTGAGCCTGTTAACCCTCCGAAAAACGCAGATGATGCAGGGGATTTTATGGCATTCGGAGTTGGTAAGATAACTCCATGAATGACACCTGAGTGAGTAGGGTGTCATATTTCCTCATTGGTTTCTCTTTCTCTTGGGTTCCCGTTTACTTCAGCCGCTTCTTTGTAATAAATATCAGTTTTGTTGAGCTTTCAATGGTGTCTTGGCTTCAGATTTCATTATGTTCTGAACCCCTCCCTAATACAGCTAGTAAAAGAGCAACTGGAGAAGGGTCATATAGAACCCTCTCATAGCCCGTGGAATACTCCTGTATTTGTCATTAAGAAAAAATCAGGTAAGTGGCGACTTCTTCATGACCTGAGGCAAATAAACCGAGTAATGAAAAGCATGGGTGCACTGCAACCTGGCATGCCCTCCCCTACTATGATCCCTATTGGTTGGGATATACATGTCATTGATTTGAAGGATTGCTTTTTTACCGTTCCCTTGCACCCTGAAGATGTTGAGAAGTTTGCCTTCTCCGTCCCATCAATCAATAATCAGGAACCTTGTGAACGATATCAGCGGACCGTATTGCCCCTGGGCATGAAAAATAGCCCCGCTATCTTTTAGTGGTATGTAGCTCAGGCCTTGTTGGAAGTCCGACGGCACTTTCCAACAGTATATTGCTACCACTATATGGATGATATCCTTGTTGCAGTACCAACCCAGTTGCAATTGCACCAGGTTATGCCAGTGGTGGAGCGGTCGTTGCAAATATATGGGCTGCAGATAGCCCCAGAAAAGGTGCAGACGCAAGCACCATGGAAATATTTGGGGGTCAAAATTTTAGATCAGACGATTCAACCACAGACTATCCAAATTTCACACAAAGTAAAGACTTTGAATGATGTGCAGAAACTTTTGGGAACCATCAACTGCGTATGGCCTTTACTCGGTCTAACTGCTACTCAATTAGCCCCTTTGTTTCAGTTACTAAAGGGTGACAGTGACCTGCTCTCCCCCAGGAGTTTAACTAAAGATGCATGAGCTGCTCTTCGATTGGTTGAAAAAGCAATAGAAACAAAACAGGTGTACTGTCTTGTAGAAGACCACTCTCTTAACTTATATGTTGTGATTAATGTGTATCAACCTGTTGGTTTGTTAGGCCAGTGGAATGCCCAATGGCAGGACCCCTTGCATTCTTTGGAATGGGTTTTCCTGCCCCATCAACCACGCAAAACCGTAAGCACCCTTATTGAACTTGTTGCCAAGGTAGTTTGTAAGGGACGACAGCGCTGTCTCCAACTTAGTGGTCAGGATCCCCAAAATATTGTTTTACCCATGCGTCAGGATTACCTAGAATGGTGTTTGGCAAACAGCACCGATCTTCAATTAGCATTGTTGCATTTTTCAGGAGAAGTTCTGTTTCATATGCCCTCTCACAAGTTTTTACAACTCCATTTGGAACTGTATTTAATGGAGAAGCCCCTAGTGTCCACCACACCAGTCAAGGGACTCACCGTGTTTACTAACAGATCTGGAAGGACAGGGAAAGTGGTGGTTACTTGGAAAGAACAGGGTCAGTGGCATGAGTTAGTAAGTCGAGAGGATGGATCCCCTCAATTAGTAGAGCTACACACTGCAGCAATGGCATTTCAGAATTTTCCTTGCATTGCACTGAATGTTGTAAATGACTCTGCCTATGTGGCAGATGTCTTGCAGCACCTGGATCACGCCGTAAATAACCAACAATTGTTTCATCTGTTAAAACTGTTTGGCACCAATTACAGTGTCGATCAGAGCCCTATTATGTTTTATATGTCCATAGCCACACTGGTCTGCCTGGATTCATTTATGAGGGTAATGCGCGAGTTGATGCATTGACGGCTCCTGCGTGGGCTGCTCCAGTACCAGACAAATGGCAGCAGGCATTGTCCTCTCATCCCATCAGGGCCTGTGTGCTCTACAGCATCAGTTTAACCTTACAAGCTCTGAGGCAAAGGACATTATAGCATCCTGTGGTGACTGTCAGCATTATACCCCTCTACCTTCAACAGGCATTAATCCCTGTGGATTGTGAAGTCTACAGATTTGTCAGACTGATGTGACACGTACCTGAATTTGGTCGTCTCAAGTATGTGCATGTGTCAGTTGACACCCACTCAGCTGCTTTATGGGCCTCTGTCCATTCTGGAGAAAAGAGCAGGGATGTTATCTCACATTGGCGTCAAGCCTTTGCTGCCTTGGGTATTCCCCATCTCATCAAAACTGATAACGGCCCAGGTTACACTGCAACTAAAACCTCTGCTTTCCTTGGTCAATGGGGCATTTCTCATGTCACAGATATCCCGCATTCCCCTACAGGCCAAGCCATTGTGGAACGCACACATCTGACACTTAAATGGATGCTTGAAAAACAAAAAGGGGGAATGCATGGTGAAACCCCACAAAAGCAAGTCTGGAAAGTGGTGTACACATTGAACCAAACACAGAAAATCCTGTGATTCTAACTCATTTTTTATCATTACAGAGAGCAGGGGATGAACTCCAGCCTAAGGCTAGAGTGATGGTCCATAACCTACAGACGCGAGAGTGGGAAGGGCCACGGGAGCTCATTACTTGGGGGCGTGGGTATGCTTGTGTTTCCACAGATGCCGGCACCCGGTAGATTCCTGCCAGGTGTGTGCATCCTGCTATTGACCACGGCTAGGACCAAAGGTAACCTGGACCTGCAGCACCTGACGCCGTGGAACAGTAAAAATGTTTGGGTCACCCTGATGAAGGCCTTAAACCAAACCACCTTTTGTGCCTCGCTTGCACGACCCGAGCAGCCTTTTCACACCTGTTTAGTGGGGATTCCGTTAAATGGCAGTGAGGCCAGCCTTGTAGTAGCCGACCTTGGACCCCTGAAGAAGACCTTATGCAGAGTTATGCGGAATTGTACAGACAATTGGGATTTGTGGGATAATTCTCTTCCGCTTGCTTCGCCGCCTCAGGAAATAGACATCTTAGGGAGTTTAACGGCCGAGAGCTGTGTTTTCTTTAACTATAACTCTGACCATGATATACATGAGGATGATACAATGGTCCTACAAGATGTATCCCCTAGCATTCCCCTTTATCAAAATCATTCTGCTTGGTGCCAACCCCTGGGGCACAGTAAGACTGATCCTGCCCCAGGGGTCGGTGTTGCGAGACGATTGCCCTGTGCCCTGTTTCTCATATGTGGAGACAAGGCCTGGCTGGGGATTCCCAGAAAAATAAAAGGAGGACCTTGTACCATCGATCATCTAGGACTACTGGCACCAACTCAGAAACTTTTGTTAAACCACACTTATCTCCACGCACATATGAAATATAAACAATCTTTAACAGTAACATCTAAGTGCAAAGATGAAATACAACTGTGGAGTCATGGCGGAATTGTTGCTGCCTCAGTGCTTACCCCTGGAGTAGCAGCAGCCAAAGTTTCGGGAACTTGGAATAGAATGGCATGTTGGCTAGGCAAGCAAGCGAATAAAATATATGAAATTTTATATCAATTGGCAACAGATGTAGATAGTGTACGCCACGCTACGCTTCAAAATAGAGCTGCTATTGATTTTTTGCTTTTAGCGCATGGACATGAGTGTCAAGACTTTGAGGGGATGTGTTGCATGAATTAATCTGATCATTCTGAGTCCATCTATAAGAGCATAGCAGACTTACAAGCAGCAACACAAAAGATAACCCAGGATGAAGGATTTTTTGTCACTGATGAGTGGTTGGATAAATGGAGTCTTAGCACATGGGTGAAACAAGTGATAAAGCTAGGCATTTATTGTTTGGTGGTATTTATCATAATCATGCTGCTATTGCCGTGTTTGTTATCTTTTCTGCAAAGGGCCCTGCAGAGGATGATAAACTCCACTTTTGTAGCAGAAAAACAAAAAGGGGGAATTGTGGAGGATGGTTGGGCTGCAGGCAGCTTTGACCTTGAGCTACAGTTGTAGCCTGGCAAAAGAACAAGTAAAATATCATTAAGGAAGAAAGTGTGAGAAAAAGAAGAAAAACAGCTGCAGATAGCAAGATGTGTTTGGACATGAGAAGAGCTGCTGACGACCTATGAAGAGGCGAGATAAGTCGCATGCACAGAAGCAAGAAACCAATTAGAGATGAAATACAGGCACGCGGACAGGGAAAAAAGGGATAAAAATGATGAGTTTGTTTATAATAAAATCCTTGCCTGCCAACTTGCAGTCTGAGTGCATCTTTAGGCCACCATCACCGACCCGCATGCCCCTGCCTGCGGCGAGGCGTGGGGACACGGCCAGGCGAGCACAACCCGGGGCCAGGGCGAAGGCGGCAATGGCAGTTTCAGCAGCAGCGGGGGCAGGGGCCAGCCCCGAGCCAGTAGTCGCGACAACAGCTACAGTAATGCCTGAGCCTTTGCTCTAGTCAAACAACTTATACAACGTTTCCACCAACTTGCTACAAAGACAAAACTGTAACCTACAGGAGCACATCTTCCAGTGCATCCCAAACCCTACAAAACAGACTAGTAGTTAATAACTTCCACAGCCTGCAAACCCAGCCAACCAGCTAGTGCCCTTAAAGAAACAATACCTGCCAATAACCTACTCCAAAAACTGAGTTTCAACTTGCAAGACATTGAGACAAAAACATGCACCCTCCCTACCAGCATAACTGCTCCTGAACCATCTGTGCAGAACTCAGCTGTGAAAGCTTCCACAGTCCTGCAGAATCTCAGCACCATCATCTACACCATCCACCAACTTTGAATAATCCTGGACATAACTACAGAAAAACTACAGATTCACCTGACTGAAGCAAGGCAAGGTCTAGAAAGCAAATGTGATATAGCAATACGAGAATCAGAGAGTTAAATTCAGAATGCAGGCTTTAAGCAAAAGCATAGAGAATTTAGTCTTAGGAACAGCGGAGGTAATAACTCATTAAAGAATGCAGGACACATTGACACGAAGGAACATAAGCATAAGTACACAGGAAAACAGAAGGAACTAAAATTGCTAAAATAAGCATATAGAGAAGAAAACAAAGAAAGATAAGGAAAGAGGATGAGCCAAGGCCTAGGTACTCTTGCCAGATATTGGGGACTTCTGCCAAATGCACTAGGAAGCCAGTCAGATTAGAAAAGTTCACGAGTTTATGACGATGAGGAGAAGAAAAGACGGGGGTTCGTGAGGCCGAAGAACAGAATGTGATAGTTTTCACTCTAGGCCTTCCTGGAGACCAGCTTGTAACCAGGAAGGAACTAGGAAGGTGACCAGGGAGGTATTCCATGCTATTCCTTTACATAACTTGAGGTATAAATAAAGCCAACGGGAGGGACCTCTCTCCCTCTTCCTTTCCGGCGAGGTTCGAGAACGGTGGGTCCCTGTTTCGGTCTTGCTTATCTGGAGCTGAGGCCTACAGTGACTGCTGTTGTCTGCCACATGTGAGGGGAGAGTGCTGGGCCGCGTCCAGCCTTCCTGCTTCTCTCAAGGGAAGTGGTGAGATTTTGCCAGTTCTTTAGTTTGCTGTTTACCGGGTTTTTAGATCGCGTAGACCTGTTTTGTTTCTGTCCCTTTTCGTCCTATTTTGTCTTTTTTTTTTCCCTTCTCCCTTCCCCTCTTCCCTTTAGGAAGCTATTTGGGGTTTCTGGGGTTATAGATATATATATAATATTCTCACTGTATATATCTGTTTCATATGTAAAATATATATTTTTGCTATAGTTTTGGTTGCTTGGTTTTTCTCTTCCCTCTCTGGGAAGCAGACCCTGTTGTCAAGTTTCGGAGACTTGGCGGGAAGCCAACTCAAAACTTGCACACAGGAACTACCCCTCGGATTCTCCCCAAATTGAAGACCGCGCCCCTAACTCCACCTCAACTCCGCCTGTTATGAATATTAAAAGTAGATGTTGCAATATTATGAATATTCATGTATGATGATGCAATTGCTTGGTAAAAACTGTGTAAAAGTCCAGCTGTCCATTACCACTTGGGAACTCTGTGTCCAGCAAGAGCTGGGAGTTTCCCCGACATGGCAATAAAATGCCTCCTGCTTATAGACTGAAAACTGTCTCTGAGCAGTTTCTCCGCGCCTTTTGGGGGGCATAAAATTGGCATCATGACCTTCACACCTGTTCCTGTCCATTTCCCATCAAAAACTGACTGAACTGTTATTAACATGTTTGCTAAGATTGTTTTTAAAGGTGAAGAACAGCTACAAGAGATAAATGAACAAAAACCTGAAGACTGTCTGCATTCCAGAAACCAGAGACAGCGTGAACTGATTTCCCACTAAGGATGCTAAATTTCAAGCTGTGTGAGCAGATTATAATGATGACCTGTCTATTCTAAGCACAAACTATGATCAGAATTTAAAAATTTACCTTCAATAGCTATGCTTTACTGCCATTCACACATCACTCATATAACTGAATTTAACCATATAAAAAATATACATATCACCACACTCACCCACAGGACCAACAATAGTAGAAAGAGCAGAGCATACATTAAAAAAAATATTTCAAAAACAGTAAAAAAAGGGGGGGGGAGAGAATATAGGTCTCCTCTATGTATGTAAACTTACATTAACTCTTCTTCAAAACAGGAACAATCACAAAGAAACAATAATTGATAAAACAGAACCAAAAGAAACAAATAGTAACCACTACTAATTAACACTTATAGTTAAAAATCAGAACAGAATGAATATACAGAACATGTGAGAATGAAATGTGTGAATAGTGGCCGCTGTTTGAATGGAAAAGTTTAAATGTGTGTGTCAAGATTAAAAAACACTCAGTATTAACAATATGTCAATTAAAAACACAATTATACAACAATATCACCTCAACCACATAAATTATTCTCAAATAACAGTAAGTACAATATTAATTCCCTCAGATAAAAGGTCTTACATATTTATAAACTCTGAATAATCGAAAGTTACACAATTAATAAAGTTATGAATATTACATGGTTAATAAAGTTACACAGCTAATAAAGTTATGACCAGTTTTAATAAAAGCCTTACCACATTAGGCCCTGATTTGTATAGTTAGTTAAAATAAGGTTATTTTGTATTAAGAAAAGTTATAAGAGTTATACTGTTCTATAACTTGTTAATTATAATCATGGTTAGGCTTCGCGAACGAAGATTTGGGAAGGGCTCTACCCACGTTTCTTGCAAGCGCGTTGGTGGCTAAAAAAGCCAATACGAGATAGACACGTCTGGTTGCAAAAGACACAGCAGAAAGACTCCTTAGATGGTATATTCTGCAAGGCTCGATTCTTTCTGCGTTGTCTTTTCTCCTCAAGAGTGATCCTGCGTGCTTTCTCAAAAGCATCAGCAGCGTTATAAATGGTCTGTCTCCAGGCCTCCCGATTAGAGGCCAGAGTAGACCAGTTATGGTGGTCAATATGCCCGAGGCTGAGTTGTTGCTTCAGGGAGTCCTTGTATCTTTTCTTCGGAGCTCCTCTCTTGCGACAGCCAGTGGCAAGTTCACCATAGAGCAGGATCTTAGGGAGGCGGTGGTCCTTCATCCTGGAGACGTGCCCTGCCCATCGCAGTTGCGTTCTCAGTAGCATGGCCTCAATACTTGTGATTGCTGCCTGTTCAAGAACAGATGTATTGGTCACGTAGTCTGACCAGTGGATGTTTAGGATTGTGCGGAGGCAGCGTTGATGGAAGCGTTCTAGGAGACGCAGGTGGTGGCGGTAGATGACCCATGATTCGGAACCATATAAAAGAGTAGACAGCACTATGGCTCTGTAAACACTGATCTTGGTACTTTTCTTCAAGTGTTTATTACACCAGACTCTTTTATGGAGCTTTCCAAATGCACTATATGCCTTTGCTAACCTATTGTCTATCTCCCCGTCGATCTTACCATCTGAGGAGATGAGGCTGCCTAAGTAATTAAACTGTTGGACTGATTTGAGTTCTGACTGGCCAATGGCGATGTGGGGATGATGGAGGACTTCCTGAGGTGCAGGTTGATGGAGAACTTCTGTCTTCTTTAAGCTGACTTCCAGCCCAAAGAGCTCAGCAGCATCTGCAAAGCAGGATGTTAAACGCTGCAGAGCTGCTTCTGTGTGGGCAACAAGGGCAGCGTTATCAGCATAAAGCAGCTCCCGGACAAGATGATTTAGGGTCTTAGTGTGGGCCTTCAGTCGCCTTAGGTTGAATAGGCTTCCATCAGTACGATATCGAATGTAAATACCGTCCTGATCATCGAGGTCTGCCATGGCCCTTTGGAGCATCATGCTGAAAAAGACTGTGAATAAGGTAGGAGCGAGAACGCAGCCTTGTTTCACACCATTCTTTATTAGAAAGGGCTCAGAAAGTGTGTTGCCATATCTGACTTGACCGTGCTGATCCTCATGAAGTGAGATGATCATTTTAAGGAACTTGGGGGGACAACCTAAACGTTCCAAAATCTGCCACAGACCTTTTCTGCTCACAGTATCGAAAGCCTTGGTGAGGTCGACAAAGGTTACATAGAGACCTTTGTTCTGTTCCCTACACTTCTCTTGCAGTTGTCTGAGAACAAATATCATGTCTGTGGTGCTCCTGTTGGCTCTGAAGCCACACTGACTTTCAGGTAGAATTTCTTCTGCTATAGCAGGTATTAGTCTGTTCAGGAGTATTCTTGCCAAGATTTTGCCAGCAATGGAGAGCAGAGTAATACCACGGTAATTTGAGCAGTCTGATTTAGTACATTTCTTCTTTTACAAGGTGATGATGACTGCATCACGAAGGTCTGAAGGTAGTTCGCCTAGTTCCCAACAGCGCACCACAAGCTCATGAAATTTAGCATGGAGTGCAAGGCCCCCATGTTTCCAGACTTCAGGTGGAATTCCATCAACCCCAGCTGCCTTGCCAATTTTCACCTGCTGTATGGCCTTGAGGGTTTCTCCTAAAGTGGGGGCAGTATCCAATTCGAATTTCACCGGTTGTTGTGTGATGGACTGAATTGCTGAGTCTTGTACTACACGGTTGGTACTGAAAAGAGTCTGAAAGTGTTCAGACCATCTATTCAGAATGGAGGTTTTATCTGTCAGAAGCGTTTGACCATCTGCACTGAGTAATGGGCTTTGGACTTGGTACGTAGGCCCGTATGCTGTTTTCAGGGCCTCATAGAAACCTTTGTGATCCCCTGTATCTGCACATAGTTGAGTTTTTGCAGCTAGATCGGTCCACCACTTGTTCTGGATGTCACGGAGTTTCTGCTGAAGCTTGCTGCATGCAAGACAAAAGGCTATTTTTCTTGCGTGACATGATGGCAGTGCAAGATGTGCTTGGTGGGCGGTTCTCTTCTTCCTCAACAAGTCCTGGATTTCTTGATTGTTTTCATCAAACCAGTCCTTGTTCTTCTTGAGGGAGAACCCTAAGGATTCTTCAGAGGATTGCAGGATGCAGCTTTTAATATGATGCCAAATTGTTTCAGGAGAGGAATCTGCAGGATTTGTGGGATGGTTTTCGAGCCTGGTTTGAAGATTTGTCTGGAATCTTTCTCTTACTGTGGCTGATTGGAGATCGTTAACTTGAAGTCTTCTCCTTGGGATACTGCCCCTTTTGGGTTTGAATTTGAGAATGAAGTTGAGTTTACAGCGCACAAGCCGATGGTCTGTTTGGCATTCTGCGCTGGGCATCACGCGGGTATGGAGGACATTGCGGACATCTCTCCGACGCACCAAGACATAATCGATGAGGTGCCAATGCTTAGACCTGGGGTGCATCCAGGTTGTCTTCAGACTATTTTTCTGCTGAAAGATAGTATTAGTTATGGTAAGCTGTTGCTCTGCACAGAATTCTAGCAGAAGTCGACCATTATCATTGCAGTTTCCAACACCATGCTTGCCTAGTATTCCTTTCCAAGCTTCAAAATTCTTACCTACTCTGGCATTGAAATCACCAAGGATAATGATCTTATCATCTGCGGGCACCTTTTGGGTAAGGCAGCGCAGGTCAGTGTAAAATTTATCTTTTTTGGCAGGGTCAGTTTGGAGAGTTGGGGCATATATACTAAAGAGGACAACGTGTTGCTTGTTGTTTAGTGGAAGGCGTAGGGAGATAATGCGGTCAGAGTGACCTGTCGGCAGATTTTCGAGTTTAGGGACAATAGAGTTTTTGATCATGAAACCGACACCTGAGAGATGTTTTTCGGTTCTGGGCTTACCTGACCAAAAGAGTGTGTAACCGGCACCATGTTCTCTGAGGCTGCCTTCCTCGTGAAGGCGAACTTCGCTGAGAGCAGCAATGTCGATGTTGAGACAAGCCAGTTCATGGGCAATTAGGGCAGAACGTCGCTCAGGACGTCCACTATTCACAGAATCGAGCATGGTTCTGATGTTCCAACATGCTAGAGTTAATTTGGGTACACCTTTGGAGGCAGGTGCATGCCTTTGTCTTTTGCTCTTTGTGCGACCGCATTGGAAGAAGATGCCCGTCGGTCTGCGGTTAACCAACCGGGTGAAGGTGGAGATGAGCTTTGTTTAGGCCACCTTTTCTAGGCCCCTCTCCGAGTGGAGCAAGCAGTGCTGTCCTTGAAAAGGCTGCTTGGTCGTTCAGGGTGCTGCCCCAAGAGACTCTCATCTCCGTCAGTCTCAAATGACCAATATCCTGAACCGCCTGCATGCAGGGTTGAGTCTGCGGCTCCCAGTGCACCTTTCACCTGCCGTTTCGACCCTCGCCCGTCGTTGCAGGACTTTTTGCATGTGGGTAAAGCCTTCAAGCCTGTGCAATGGATTTTTTAGGTGAGATGCAGTATGCGCGGAACTGAACCCACCCTTTAATCCTGAGGTTCATCTGCCAGGGCCGAGCAAGCTTGGACGGTGGCAGCGAGGTCCTCAGGACGTAGGTTTGATTAGAGTGACCTTCTCTTAGATGGATGGCCTTACAGGGCTAAGCGAGCTCCATCTGCCCGGGTTTGAGATTAGAGTTGTCCTTCTCCTAGGATGAATGCCAGAAGGTTAACGAGCTCATCCTGCCCAAGAATGTATTGTATCTGGCCCTACGGTTTTGACCTGTCTGGCATGGGCGACCCTACCGAAGGCATGTACCATCGCCAGCATAGCTCGCAACCACATAGGGGCACACATGGTCTGTGCCTGTCAGAGCGATCTGGGCAAGTCCCTCACTTCCCACCCCACTATCACCTAACTATACACAATCTCAAGGAGACACCCAGGAACAACCCCCGCCCTGTCCACCCCTTCAGGACGCAACAGAGCAAAGCAGACACATCCAGAACATGCCGAAGCTGTGCAGCAGCCGCAGGTGAGCCAAAACCAAACAGACAAACAAAGCAACCAACCAACCCCCCCACTCATCCAAGGCTGGGGTGCCCATCAAGGTCCCAGCCTGGCTGGGACCTCCATCACTGTAAAGGAACCCCACTGTCTACCCTGACCATATCCTTCCTTCACTGTGTTACCACGTATCATCAGGTGCACTGCTCACCTGTGACACTTGATACAGGACTGCCCCGCTCTACCTCCTGCAAGTCGGAGGACCCCCACGGCCTGCTCGATACCCCTCCCCTCTCCTCCCCCCCCTTCCCCTGAACCTCCCCTCCTCCCACCTTGCCTCCCCCTCCCCCCATCAAACCCCTCCCCCCCAAACCTGGAACGTCAAACCTGAGTGTGCTCCGAAGCTGTCCTCTCCTCCATGGGGGTGCAGCTCCGGCCTGTGAGGCTCCCCCATTCTCTCCTTCTCCCGTGGTGGTTGTGACTGGGGAGTAAACCGCGCGCGCAGAGCGCGCGCGGCGCCCGGGGCTCCCGGGACGCCTCCACACACCCATGCGGCGGGGGGGGTGACCCGGGGCTCCCAGGACGCCTCCACACACCCACTGTGACTGATTGGAGATTGTTAACTTGGAGTCTTCTCCTTGGGATACTGCCCCTTTTAGGTTTGAATTTGAGATTGAAGTTGAGTTTACAGCGCACAAGCTGATGGTCTGTTTGGCATTCTGCGCTGGGCATCATGCGGGTATGGAGGACATCACGGACATCTCTCCGTCGCACCAAAACATAATCAATGAGGTGCCAATGCTTAGACCTTGGGTGCTTCCAGGTTGTCTTCAGACTATTTTTCTGCTGAAAGATAGTATTAGTGATGGTGAGCTGTTGCTCTGCACAGAATTCTAGCAGAAGTCGATCATTATCGTTGCAGTTTCCAACACCATGCTTGACTAATATTCCTTTCCATGCTTCAAAATTCTTACCTACTCTGGCATTGAAACCACCAAGGATAATGATCTTATCATCTGCGGGCACCTTTTGGGTAAGGCAGCGCAGGTCAGTGTAAAATTTATCTTTTTCAGCAGGGTCAGCTTGGAGAGTTGGGGCACATATACTAAAGAGGACAACGTGTTGCTTGTTGTTTAGTGGAAGGCATAGGGAGATAATGCGGTCAGAATGACCTGTTGGCAGATTTTTGAGTTTTGGAACAATAGAGTTTTTGATGATGAAGCCGACTCCTGAGAGATGTTTTTCGGTTCTGGGCTTACCTGACCAAAAGAGTGTGTAACCGGCACCATGTTCTCTGAGGCTCTGAAGGCAAACTTCACTGAGAGCAGCAATGTCGATGTTGAGACGAGTCGGTTCATGGGCAATTAGGGCAGAACGTCGCTCAGGACGTCCGCTATCCACAGAATCGAGCATGGTTCTGATGTTCCAACATGCTAGAGTTAATTTAGGTACACCTTTGGAGGCAGGTGTATGCCTTTGTCTTTTGAACTTTGTGCGACCGCATTGGAAGAAGATGCCTGTTGGTCTGCGGTTAACCAACTGGGTGAAGGTGGAGATGAGCTTTGTTTAGACCACCTTTTCTCGGCCCCCCTCCGAGTGGAGTAAGCAGTGCTGTTCTTGAAAAGGCTGCTTGGTCGTTCAGGGTGCTACCCCAAGAGACTGTCATCTCCGGTCAGTCTCAAATGACCAATATCCTGAACCGCCTGCATGCAGGGTTGAGTCTGCGGCTTCCAGTGCACCTTTCACCTGCCGTTTCAACCCTCGTCTGTCACTACAGGACTTTTTGAATGTGGGTAAAGCCTTCAAGCCTGTGCAATGGATTTTTTAGGTGAGATGCAGTATGCGCGGAACTGAACCCACCCTTTAATCCTAGGGTTCATCTGCCAGGGCCGAGCAAGCTTGGACGGTGGCAGCGAGGTCCTCAGGATGTAGGTTTGATTAGAGTGACCTTCTCTTAGATGGATGGCCTTACAGGGCTACACGATCTCCATCTGCCCGGGTTTGGGATTAGAGTTGTCCTTCTCCTAGGATGAATGCCAGAAGGTTAACGAGCTCATCCTGCCCAAGAATGTATTGTATCTGGCCCTACGGTTTTGACCTGTCTGGCATGGGCGACCCTACCAAAGGCATGTACCATCGCCAGCATAGCTCGCAACCACATAGGGGTACACAGGTTTCATTCCTATTAAAACGATGTGGACATATCTTTCATTTCCTACTTTGCTATCACCTATCTATATACGATCTCCAGGAAATACCTAGGAACAACCCTATGTCCTGACCACCCTGTCAGGATGTAACAGAGCAAAGCAAATATATCCAGAATATGGGGAGCTGAGTAGGGATAGGTATATTGGGGTGTGCAGAGGAGTCATGAGGGCAAATTTGTATGGGGGTACTGTGGGCACTGGGTGGGAGTTTGGTTGGGGGAGTGGTGTTGAAGGGACTGGGGACAACCTAGTATGAGGAGTAGTGAAGTGAACCAGGAGGGGAAATGGGCTGGGGGAATGTGGGGCTGGGAGGAAATGATTGTAGGAGAGGCTGTGGAGGCCTGAGGAATGGGTTGTGTTGTGGGGCAGTGGGGGTCCATGAGGAGACTGTGGGGAGCTAGGCATTGGAGGTAGTGAGAAGAACTGGGGGGAGCGAGGGGCTGTGGCTGTGGGGAGAAGGATGATAGGGTGCCCATAGGGAGCAGGTCCTTGGGGGCAGCCAGAAGGCAGCCACAGCTATGGAAGGACAGGTTGTTGAGGGAGGCCTGGGACTGAGGTGAGGGGTGGGAGGAAGGAGTCTGACCAGGTTATGAGGAGCTGAGTGGGACAGAAAAGACCCCCACCCCACACCTTTCTTTCCCTTATGATGTCAGGGAGGTTTTATTCCTTCTCATCAAGATGTGGAGAAAGTTCCAACACTGGGGTGAGCTGTCCCTCTACACCTGCAGGGACACTCACACTGATACTGGGGCCCAGATCTCATCCCTGTGGGAGACAGCCCATATCCCCTCATAGTGTATGCTCATTCAGGGTGTCAGTGATGTTTCCTGCCCTGGTGTATCAGGGCTGCAAGCAGCAATCCCAGATGGAAGAGCAGGGTCTGGAGGAGGAGGAGGGTTGTCACATAGAAGGGGCTGGGGCAGGGCTGCCTGGCACAGCACACAGGTATATTTGTGCTCATGCAGGGATGGCGCTGGGCTCTGAAGTGCCAGCAGTCAATCTCCATTCTGTTCCTTTTCCTTTCTCCAGCACTCCTAACAGCTGAAGCATTCAGTGTGTCTGGCCCTAGCACTGCACTGCTTGAACTCTGACCTACCCATGAATGCTCTTTGTGCCACAACAGGAGGCTTGGGTGGTGGAGAGGATGGGCAAGTTCAACCAAATCCTTGAGCCTGTAAGGAGTTGCTTTTCTTCCCCTTTGGATTCAGCAGATTCCTAAAGCTGTAGTGAGGTGTGTCCTTTGCATGAGGGTTCGGGGGATGGTGTGCTTATTCTTCCAGATTGTGATCCTTTTGCTTGCTTGTAGACTAGTTTCCTTTGGTGAGGTGTTAAAAGCACTGAGAAACCTAAATTTCTTCTGTGTGGGAAGCACGTTACCTCTTTCTGCAGCATTTACAGTGTGTAGCATACTTGAGCTTTGTTTGCACAGCCTTCTCTAGCCTGGCTGAGCTCTGGGGGGTGGGGAAGTGTGAAACCCCAGATTAGAGGGCTCAGCCATCTAGGCCCACTCTTTTTCCAGGATTTGAACTTCCTCATCTGTCTGCTAGTTCGGATTCATTATGATCCTAGAGCAGTCAGCTGTTGCCCTAGGTATGGAACAGCTTCTGCATCCTGCCCTTTTCCTTCCACTGCATCCAGGGTAAGCAAGGGACAGAGCAGGATAGAGTGGAAATGTCCCAGACTCCATACTTGGCCCTGTCCCTGGGCACCTGGGCTTGACTGCTCTCAGGGCTTTGGATTTCCTCTTGCTATATCATCATCATGGCTAGGCTTCGCGAACGAAGATTTGGGAAGGGCTCTACCCATTTTTCATGCAAGCGCGTTGGTGGCTAAAAAGGCCAATACGAGACAGACACGTCCGGTTGCAAAAGACACAGCAGAAAGACTCCTTAGATGGTATACTCTGCAAGGCTCGATTCTTTCTGCGTTGTCTTTTCTCCTCAAGAGTGATCCTGCGTGCCTTCTCAAAAGCATCAGCAGCGTTATAAATGGTCTGTCTCCAGGCCTCCCGATTGGAGGCCAGAGTAGACCAGTTATGGTGATCAATATGCCCGAGGCTGAGTTGTTGCTTCAGGGAGTCCTTGTATCTTTTCTTCGGAGCTCCTCTCTTGCGGCAGCCGGAGGCAAGTTCACCATAGAGCAGGATCTTAGGGAGGCGGTGGTCCTTCATCCTGGAGACGTGCCCTGCCCATCGCAGCTGTGTTCTCAGTAACATGGCCTCAATACTTGTGATTGCTGCTTGTTCTAGAACAGATGTATTGGTCACATAATCTGACCAGTGGATGTTCAGGATTGTACGGAGGCAGCGTTGATGGAAGCGTTCTAGGAGACGCAGGTGGTGGCG